>NW_027154353.1:0-44016 GCF_002600585.1 Cystoisospora suis
AGCGACGCGGCAGCACACCCGTGCGCTGTGCCTTCTACTTCATTTTTCTCTGGGTTATACCAATGAGGCGAGACATGAAGCAGCAATTTTTGTGGGTTCAGTCTCGTGGAAGAAGAGGAGCACACTGGGCTCATTGCAGACAGCTGCTGTGCGCGGTCACCTCGAACGCTCTAAGAGAGTACGTCTCCGGAAACGCACCAATCCCGCCCGGAGTACGCAGATACTACTTCTGTGATCTTTGTCGAAGAAACCACTGACAGGCTGGCTAGTTGTTTCACCTCTAGCTGTTTTCTAGTGCGGTAGCCTCCTTGTCCTCCTTAGCCGGTTTTATCTTGCCTCGGACGGCGTCCTGCCGGCAGTCGCGTCAGCTGGGCGAAAGCACTTACGCACGCATGCTCGACGAGATTATCGCACGCAGCACGCACTTTAGAGGGATTTTCGGCCTTCATTCGATATCTAACTCGCTACACGTGTCAGGGTGTGGCATCGACTGGCAGGCAATACCGCACTCTAGACGAGGGAGACTCGAGCCACGACCGCAGACTACCATGGGGCTCCGCAGCGAGCGATTCCGCCGAAGCTGCATGCACGGTGTCGCGTGTGGGTTTCAGTCACCGGTGTTGCACAGTGCATCCGGGCAGTTGCCCGTGGACATTCGCGTTTTTTTTCTGGTTGTTCATGATGAACATGTCCGCGTGCAAGGACGCGGGAAGCTCCCGGAGATTACCCTACAGAGATGGAGGCGGAGTGGGCACGCAGTCGCCTCGATGGACGATTCTCGGGGGTAGGACCAGGGCCTCGGCCCGTCGGCGGTGAGAATAGTGTCTCAGAAAGTCTGCGGGCTTCCAGTGACCACTTTCTTCGCCGTCGGCGGTTCATGAGAAGAGGTCGCTTGGGTCGCAGTTTGACGGTGGCGATGCTTCTGACGGCCACCATACTACTTCTTCGGTCGTATATCATCTGCACAAACACAATTCACTTTAGGCAGCTTGATGATACGAAGGCCTTCGATGGTTCAAAGCTGCGGAGACTGGCAGGAGCTCAGGATTCAGCTGAAGGAGAAGAGGCCGCGGGAAGTGACCTCTGCTCTCCCGAGAACCGGCGACAGGCTGGTGAAAGTGTGCGCAGGCAGCAGAGCCTGCGCCAGCTTTATACACAGAAAAGGGCTGAAGAGCTGTCGTGGAAAGGCTCCTCAGACAACACGGCTTGGGCAGTGGCGGCCAGAGAGGCCAACGCTGCCAGCGCCGCCGCACTGCGGGAATTTGAAGGCGATCTCGAACGACCGTGGGGTGCCGCGAGGCTTGATTGGATTCTTAGTCAAACGCGCCATCAAAGCCTTCATGACCTTCCTATTGCACGGAGATACACAACACGTCCACTACCCCCAGTTGGATCTGAAGCTATGTCGAGGGCGATGGAGCGACTTCGTCGAGAGCAGTCACTAGATTCTGATCGAGATGTCCCGCGACCAGCGTATTGGCAGGCAGTTGTTTCATCCATGGCTCCAGGAAATTCATCCTGGGAAAATCGACTGAGAGAGCGCGTAGAGCGAGTAGTTGAAAACGAAGTTCGGCGAGTCACCTGCATCGGGTGGACAGTGCGCTCCGAAAGAGCCGCAGGAGCAAGCCAGGAACGGACGCTGACACACCAGCAACAACTGCTCGCATCGTGGGCCCCAGGCATGGAGGAGCTCAATGAAACAGAGACCGTCATCAAGAACAAGTTTGGCGCGGCCAGGCACAAGGCGTCACTGGAAGTGGTAAGAGAGAGATCACGTGTGGTTAAGGACTTCAGAACTGCTGTTGAAGAAAGCGAACGCTATGCATTAAAACGCGTTATTGTCCGACTCGAAACGGAGATGGAGTCGGCAGCACGCGGTTGGGATTCTCACCAGCAGAAAGAGGCTCTCGAGGAAAGGCTTCCCTGGACCAACGAGCCCCGAGACCTTCCCCCGGTCTCCTATTTCCTGATGAAATGGCTCGGTAAAGGAGAGCTGAGGTCTAAGCTTGAAAGCGAAAGCAGCTCCCCGAAGGAGGCACCTCAGGCCTGGTGGACAAGGTTTACTCTGAATAGGAGAGGCTCAACATCAACAGCGCCAGCCAGAGAACCAAAGTCTCCCCTTCAGAGCCCTCTCCACGAGCTGCCCTTCAGCCAAGCTGAGAGAGACGTTCTGAAGACTCTTCTTCCCGATTTTGATGACGCACTTCCTGTGGAACTACCCGAGGATCAGAGGGCCCTTCGTGTTCTCAGAGACGAGGTATTGATCAAATTGGGAGAGAAGGTGCTTGCAGACTTGCACGAGAAGAAGGCCTCTCTACACGTTCCTCGGTTCCCCCGTTCTGTGGACGTGGCGGCGCTGTTTGTGGAGAATCGGTTATCCCAAGCTTTCTAAACCTCCGGGGGAAAGCGTCGTTTTCTCCCTTGCTGCCTAATAGGATCTGGAACTGTCGAGCACCACAACCTGTTAAAAATGTGGCACACGACAGCCGGGAAGTCCCCTTACACACATCTGAGGGCTCTCGTTGGTGAGGCTCCATAGCCGTGTCGGGTTCCAAGTCACCTTGCAACCATCGACGGTCTTTCGGACGGGGAGAGCCTGCAAATACCAGGGCGTGCCTCGGCAAGTACTCTGGAAACCTGTAAGGTGACACCGCCGCCGTCTACACATTTTTGTACTGTGCGGGTATAATGTGCTGTACCGTCTGATCCGAGGTAGGAGTGGCTAGTGTTGATTTGCATACAGCAGGCACTCTCGAATGAGTGATGGAAAAGGACTACTAAGTTAGTTATGAGGCATTTGTTTTTCTCGGTGGTGAGCGCTTTAAGCGTTGAAGCCGAAAGCAATATGAGATCTTTTTGTCATGATGAATGAACGCTTTTGGTATTAAACTGGGAACCAGCCATTGTGGCAGCCTTGCATGGCAGAATGGCATTACCACCCATGTGCCCCACCGGAGGAAGCAGGAGTCCTTCATCAAGGCTTTTGAGAGCGGGATGTAACTGCATGGCCGTCTCAATTCATTTGCAGTCCGGCAGCGATCACGCGGACCTGTCATGCGTATCCTACACACAGCGCCAAACAACCGCCCTTGCAATATTCGGAAAACCGGTACGAGTCTCAGCCAGTAGGAGAAGTCGGGCGGGGAGAGAGGAAAGTGTTCATCAAGAACAACACTGCAGAAAAGTAAACTTGTGTTTGTGATGGCTACGTACACAGTTATGCAGGTCTCTGTACTATAGGTCTACATATATGCATATGTGTATCATATTCCTCGCCCGAATAAAGATGCCTCGTGTGATATAAATCCATATCGTGTCTCACATGTCTGTCAAATATTGGCAATGATCCGAAGAGTTCCGAAGGGCGTGGCGAGATATTCTGTCGCGGACAGTGCTGTTGTGAAAGGATTGTGTTGCCTTGTACAAAGTTTCTTGTGTTGGCCGTAGGGACGCAGCGAAGTGCATGAAATGAGACCGGAGTTTGTGTGTTCAGTGAAGTGTGTAAGTGGTCGAGAGCCCTTGTTCTCTCCCGTCGCAAAAGACAAATGGAAGGGCTGCGAGAACCCTTCAACTGTGTAAGGTGTGCTGGCTCGGGGGGCGAAGCTGCGAAGCCTAGCCTTTCCTTCTGAAAAGATGAAGACTCTGGAAGGGACACGAGGGTTCCCCGTGATGTTTGGAGTCTCCGGTGCTGCGATAAATGCCATCTTGCCTCTGATCGTTTCGGCCAGATTCGTCTTGCCCATAGTGGAACTGAGGAGCATGCCGTAACGCAACCACGCGATTCCCTCCAAGAGAACAATGGAGCTCTTCCTGGGGCGCAACTGTCTACTCAAATTCTGTACTGACAGCAGCAGCAGCAGCTGCATGTTGCAACGGCGACGCCGATTCAGGCAGAAAAGCCGCCCTCCCCCGGGGCACAAAACTGAACATGAACAGCCTCCGCGGATATCACCTGCTTCCTCTCGGAAGGGTAGGGAGACCTAGTTTGAAGCCGGATTGCAACGCTGAGCCCCGATCGATCCGGTTGGGGATAGGCATGGTAATACAGTCACAGAAGTAGACTATTCGTACCAACTAAAACAATTCGCCGCAATGTCCTTCAGTTCTCAGTGTAGTGTCTCATGTGCTGCTGGACTGTTATGAAAATGATTTTTGAGTGCCGAGAAGTCAGTGAGGGTAGCGAACAGACAAGTGCGTCGTCAGCGGCCATGAAAGTACATTTTGTAGAACTATCAAGGAGGGCCGATCTGAGGCGGGCCTTTCTACGCACTAGCTGAAGCTCGAAGGTGAGGAATGCCAGTGCCTTCTGATTAGTCGCAGCTACTTTCTTCTCCGGAAGCGTAACAGATGTTACGTGGCCCCTGAAGAAGCGTGTGACGACACTTCACGGAAATAGTGGGCAGTCAGGGTACGCGGTGCCTGGGGAGTCTGTCTGCGGGTACGTCTACGTTTTCGCCGCCAAGGTGCACGCTTTCATCTGACACTAACGATGCAGAACCAATATCCGCGCCGACCTGAAACTGCCGCGGACGACAACAAAGGGCGCTACCCCCTTGTTGGCTCGGTTATTGTCGCCTTTTCAAATACACTAGTGCCGTTCGTACCAGCAACAGCTATTGCGAACCGTCGGTGCGGACTCGGGCACCATCCTTTAAGGGTGGTTGCAACTCCGAAGTTTGTCCCGCAGATTGCAGCTGCCTGTGCAGGGTCACACGCACTCGCGCTGAGGCGGGGTGGACGCCGACATGTACAGACGTCACTCAGTGCAGCATACAAACACAAGAAAATCAGCAGCCTGGTCCCCTCAAAGTGTGCCCCGCCTGTTCGCCTCCCCCATCAACAAGATCTAGGCCTTCTGACGGGGCTCCAAACATCGTATACATTGCCCCTCTCCACGTCAAAACAGAAAGAAGAGCCCAGGTCCCAACTGCGCTTTCACTACGGAAAGAGCAGGAAGCCATGAGCCACTGGCATAAGATATCCAAGCTACGTTCTCGATTCCGCGATGTTGAGTACTGTCCCGGTGCCACACCGGGAGCACACCGAGCGGTAGTGCGTGCTGAACCCAATTGACTACTTGAATAAGCACTATCAAGCAAAACGAATAGCTACACAGAGGGGAGCTTGAATCCCGAGTGTATTGCAACCGTCCCAAACGTTAGGTTAGAGAAAGCAACATGTCCGAACCCCGCATCATACAGCATGGCTGCAAATTCCTCCTGGGGGGGGAACCTGCGAATGCTTTCCACCAGGTACTGGTAAGAATCTCGATCGCCCGCTACTATACTGCCCATCAGAGGTAAAAGATTGAAGGAGTAAAGATCATAGACCGAAGCGAGTGTAGGATTTTGTACACGGCTGAACTCAAGACATAGAAAGCGTCCACCCGGACGCAGCACCCTCGCTGCCTCACGTAGACCCTGGCGGATATCCGTGAAGTTTCGGATGCCGAAAGCGATTGTGACAACGTCAAAACTCTCGGCAGGAAATGGCAGATCCTCTCCGTTGCCACACACCCACTGCAAAAAGAGAGGGGCACTGTTTGAGGAAGTCTCTCGCCCTAAATTGAACCCTGACACCTGGGACTGATCAAAGGCAGAAATCTTGAGATGCTCTTGCAGCTGAGCTTTGATTTCTTCAGCGGATCGAACTATCGGCAAAATAGGAAAACCGCGTTCTAACGCTCTTTGTTGCCCTACTCGTAACATGTCAGTGTTGATATCACATACAGTGATGTCAACAGCTGAATAGGAACAGGGTGAATCGCTCAGGCGGTCCGCATCTTTCGACTGGACGGTCTCGAGCTGCTGGCCCATGGCAGGATTGTCGACCCGGCGGCACTTGGCCGCAATGGCTTGTTGCTGATTCCAGTGCTCTTCTGCTTTCTCTAGAAGCCGGAAAGCAATATCACCAGTTCCTCCGGCTAGGTCGAGTACGCGAAACCGACGCGACAGGTCCGAGTGTTCGCTGCCTGAGCCAGAGGAGACACCCAAGGCTGGAAACCTGATTAAATCTACCAACGCATTCTTCCAACATCGATGAAGGCCGCCACTCATAAGATCATTCATCAGATCGTACTGCTCAGCAACCGACGAAAAGACAGACGAAACGAGACGTTGCTTTTCTCTGAATGGCACGTCCCGTGCCCCGAAGGAAGCTACAGCGGGCTCGTCTTCCCGTCTGGAATCCCCCGAGACACCTGACCCAGCAGAGGAAGAATAACGACGGCTGTGTAAGGCCGAACTTGCTTGAGAATTTCCGTCTTTCTTACTAGAACGGCTGAAAAAGGCTGGGACTAACGTGGGGGCTCTAGTATCAGACGTTGTTCTGTAGTTGTCTCTCCACAGCGTCTGACCACCAAGCCGTCCCCGACACAAGAAGATGCTACCTGTCCTCTCCAGGAGGCGGTTGCCTTCTTTCCTTGCAAGAACTGAAGACAAAGCCGGAGAGTGGGTAGATGACAGGCAGGGGGTCCATCTCGGCAACCCGAAGAAAAAACGTCTCCCATGGCTGAAGGGTGGAGTCCGCTGCGCATGCTCAGAAGTCAAAGATGTCCGCACGCCACAGACAAGACATCGGGAGGCGGAAGTTCTTCTCGAACCGGGGGAGAGACAGCCGGAAGAATGGTATGGGAGAGATTCTGCGACACGGGAGGAGCAGTTCTCCGCAGTAACTGCTTTACTAGGCGCCGAACCCGCTGAGGGACAGCGGAGGACCGCCTTAACAATCGACAGACGCATCCTATCAAAAAGTGTGTGGGGGTTACAGCACGCGGAGCACAACTAGTTTCGATTTCGTCTATGAAACGAGAAGAGTCTGTAGCGGTTAGTCAACAGAACACGACCATACTGCACCAACGTCCTCAGGAGATAGACAAGAAATCACGCCAGGGCAGCGGCCCCTCGCTGTTCCACCCCTGCGTCCCTGACTGGACTTCTGCGGTCCCGACTTCTTTTTCGTGGACTGCCGTACACTCGAACACAGCCGAGTAAAGATCAGTGCGGCACCACGGGATAGCCACGTGCCGTGGGTTCTACCGAAAGTCAGACTGAGGGCCGGCGAACTCGGCTGAGCGGACTTAATAAGCAACAGGATGGAAACGCGACCCGAATTTACTAAAAAGCAGTACGGCCTGATAGCGAAGCTTCCCCTGAAAGGGAACAAACTCGACTTGAGGCTTCTGCACTATGCATGCGCTCACAAGGTAGCCGCGTTGTGTCGTTTAGAAGCAAGGAAAAGACAGTGCAACTGAAAACCAGTGCATTGTTTCGCAGAGGAAAGCCAGTGAAGTAGTCGAACGAAGTGGCGATTCCATGGGAATGAGTTTGTGGAGAAGCCTACTAAAACGCGGTGAGGGGATTTGAATCGGCCGGGTAGGCATGTGCGACAATGGAGAAAACGCAGTCTTTCGGGACCTTTCAATAGATTTCGCTTGTTCTGTCGGAGATGCCGCCGTTGCGTATCCGTGTCTGAAAGCACAACTCTTTCTGATTCACTAAAAGGCTCTTTCTCCTCTCCGTAGTACGCTTGACAGTAGGAATTATCGAGGCTGTGTCCTTTGAGGGCACGTTCGCTCCTCTCGTCTATAACCACGCGAGACCCGCCGACTGTCCAGGGGATTACAGTCCGGAGTACCAAAGAGAAAAGGGTAAGTGTTCCTACATATTGTGTAAGTATGGATTAGCCCTCTCTTTCGCGTCAGTGGACACATTGTCCATCGAAAAGAGTCATCCGGTAGTCGACATTTTCGTGCAAGCGAGAAAGTTGATACCTCCGTAAGTGCGGGCGGTAGTTGTCCACGTCAACGCATTCTGATGGATCACTTTTGTGAGCGTTCGTGACACTCGGGGGTGGAAGGCTCGGGACGAGAATCACACTGGAGGGGGAAGATGACGGGGTAATGAACGATAAACGCCTTATCGGAGACAACTGTCTGAGACCTCCGTACACTCTCAGCTTGCAACGGATTCCTTTGAAAAACTAGAGTGTACGGGGGCCCCGAAGCACTGAGAGCTAATGCACCTGTTGTTTGCTTCCTGATGCCTTCAAGTGCTGATTGTATTCCTCGAGACACCTTTCGATGGAGCGTACAAAACATAGGCTGCGGTGTTGGAACTGAAAAGGCTGTTCAGTAGTGAGCGACGGAACAAAAGGTGACAAACCCCCTCTACGCTCCAACAACCGCGCATTGGTATGATGGCTATGTTCGATGGTAGCCCTTGAAAATGAATAACAAATTGAAACCCCTCAATACTGCTGCCTCTCTTCTGCCTGCCAAAAAACGAAGTGTGTCATCAGTGCTACGAGGAATTGTCACAAATACCGTACTGGCACTGCAAGGCCTTCTCCTTTCCATATCCCGCCTTCCGGTGGCCTCTCTGAGAGGCTAGAGTCTGTCCTGCTGAGTTCCCAGCCAACTGGGCTGTAAACCGTGAGAAAGAAACAAAAATGTGTGATGCGGAAATCTGCCACTTCAGAACTTGAGTTCCTAGAGACTTTGCAGCATTCAGTGGTTTTCAGTCTTCAGTTACACCTTCGCCACTTTCGGGGCAGCGTGAGTTAAGCTCTCTTTCTAAGCATACCATCTTGTTTTTCGGGTGTGGGCGATGTGAGCAAGGGGTAGTTGCCTCCGAGGCTACGGAGGTTCCCGCCTCACCACCAAGTGCCTCCGACTTCTCCTCAAGTACAGCTCAACATCTACGGCTGGTGTTGACTCAAAGAGCGACTGCTACATTTTTCTCCCACTCTCAAGGCAAGCCGTGCGAGATGCGACTTTTCGCGAACGGGTGGGAAAACTCTCTCTGGAAAGGGAGCAATAATAACTACTCATACTGTTACTACAAACCATCTCAAGCCTCTACGTAGGACCAAGTGAAGATCCACCTACCAGGCATAGCATGCCGGTGTCTAAATAAAGATTCTCAAAAGGAACTGTACATGACATTGTTTGTATTCAAGAGATGTCAAGTTACAAACAAAGAAAGAAAACAAGTGAACTGATCGGCATAGTAACATCAGACGTCCTTACAGATCTGATGAGTACGAACAGGTGCACGTGTATACGCAGACACTCGCTGTTGGAATGAATCGCGCTTACAGAATGCGTGAAATACTCCAAAGAAGGAAAATACGATCTAAGATGACGAAGAAACACAGCTGGCGTCTCCATTAGTTATCCGGCCGTTGCTGCGTATTGAGGCATTGATGAATGAGAGAGTATGCAGATTCGAACAGAACGGTGCTTGTAAATTTGAATGGTGCTGCTGAAGCTGGCGAAGTATCAATAGAAACAAAGTACGGAGATCCACTGAGAGACCTGCGGCAAAACAAGTGACACAAGAACCCAAGTTCCTCTAAGTCTTTCTTCTTCTCTTCCACGCGTCTATGCGTATAGATGTATAGGCAGTATGTATATTGTGTAGAGACAGTTCAGTCAAGCCCAGCCGGCCCGTGTGTCTTATTCTACGGCGGCACCCCAGCCTACCCTCAACCTTTCTTGCACAGCTAACTTCGGGATACGACAAGGCTGATGTACCCATGCAGTCGGCTCACCCAAACACACTACCTCCGCGGTGATACTCCTTCAGCCATCTTTTCTTTGTTGCAGCCGCCTCCGAATATGAGTGTTAGGTCTAACTGGGGTGGATGGAGAATACCCGGCAACAGCTTCTCCTTCGGCAGTGCCGCAGGCTTGTATACTCTTATATCAGCCGGAAGAATACACATAACATGTACCTGTATTCATTCAGTCTACTCCGCGCAATACTTGGCTTTTTCATGACGTATGACGGCGGGCATCGAAGATCTGAAGTGTCTTGCCGGCTCTATGGTCTTCTTACTAGACAGCGCGCGCTTTCTGCCGGAGGTTGTGCTAGAGTGCGATTGTTTCTGATTCATCATCGTCACCATCTATGAAGTATTCTCACGGCTTACTAGTCAAGCGATCAAATGCTGCGTCTGCCCTTGTCTTTTTCTTTTCTTCCTTGTTCTCCCGAGACGCTTTCATCTTCTTGCCACTCCCGCCTGTCCATAAGGCCGCTAAATCACCTGAGCATCAAGGAGATGTTTCACCCACAGGACACACATGCGCAGTACCCTACCGTAACAAAAGCCCCTAGCAACGGACACTACTCAGAGACACAGCTAAGTATGGCAGACGGCTTCACCCTCTCCCTTCACCCTGCTGAAGAGAGAATTCAGAACATCAGAGGAGATGAAGAAAAACACCACCATAGACACCTCACTCACCTTGGAAGACATGCATGTGGAGTTGAAGAACTTTGGACAGCCATAAGAGATGAAACTGGAGGTGGGGACTTCCCACGTCGATGTCCGTTGAAAGAACGAGATGTAAGAAGAAGAGCAGAGGAGGGAGAAGCGCAGGCGCCAGAGAAGAGCATACAAGTCCCACAGATGTGAGAGGTATAGCCTCGTAGACGGAGATTAAGGTAGGCAGATCGTTCAGCACTAAGCTATAGATCAACGCCTTGAGGAGCATACCACACAGCAACACACAACACATCCACCTGTACATTCAAGTCAAGGTCAATTTGCCTTTATAAAGAAAAAGTGGAAGCGAAGATAGTCGTATGTGTGATGCTTAGATACTCTCTCCGTTCTTTTCCATAGTACGCGAGTGCGCAAGGTATACTCTACAACTGAACCTACGACGGATACAAACGAAAAGCAGAAGAAACATTCCTCGATCTATCTCCGGCTTCTTGTTCTGCCTCTTTGTTGAAAAAGGTACGAACGTCTCTACGAGAAAAGTTGTACTACGTTCTTCCCTCTCAGCATATCTATGTCTGTCACCGTCGTATGCTTCTGCATAGGAAACATGACGGTGACACCTACTTCTCCATGGTGTCTCTTGTGTTCTGGTCAAGAGCTTTGCCCGTCGGCGTGCTCTTTACAAAGTCTCTTGGAAAAAGAAAGAGAAAGTAACGAACAAAACAAGGAAAGGAAGAGCAGATGTCGAGTAGAACCGCATATCCGGAAGTTCGTACCACGCGCTTCGCTTTTCATAGCTGTGCTTCACGTACGGACGAGCAGCAACCCAGTATATACGTGTATATACGCGATATATTTCGGTAGTTATCTTAGTGGTAGAGTCATACAGGTACCCGCATATACACATACATATACATGCACAGGCATACATATAGACACGTACATACAGAATAAAGGGTAAAAAATATTGAGGACTGATGACTGCATGTGTCTCTTCGTATTCCTTTTCTCTTCAAATCGAGACACCAGAACAACTGTCGTTCTTCTGCGCATCATATCTGAATCACACGGAAAGAGAAGAAAGACCCACTGTCTTTCTGAAGATTCCATTCATCCCTTTCTGTTTATCCTTTCAAGCAACTGACCTTTGCGTATTGCTTCTGTGATAATGCTCGACAGATATTGCCAGTTGTGACGTTGGCTGTCAGGAGAGGGGGAGGCCCGCATGCAGCACCAAGACCGGAAGAAGACCCTCCAAAGCTCGCATACATTCCACTCTGCAGTTGTTAAGACAGTGTACATACACCCCAACACAAGCAAGTAGTCTTTGAGTGGACACACAAAGAACAACCTCTGAAGAGGCTTGCGTACACTCCACTCTGCCGCTGTTGTACAGTGCACATACACATACTACCGCTCACGAGGTATCATGCTACAGGTCAACATGACATCGAAACTTCGCCTTCACCTTCCCACACAAAACTCCCCCCCTTTATTTGCCCAACACATCGATACACCTTGATCTAGAGTTAACACTCGTTTCCTTACATCCACGATATATAGAAACCTAAGGTACTCCTGTGTAAAAGACTGAGTCTTTGGCCAGTCATATACTTCTCTATTTCACTCAGATGAAACGACTTCACCGGGGTACCTTTCCGTGAGAGGGACTAAAAAGCAAGAAATCTATGTTACATTCTTTCACAAGGAAAAGAGAGAAAATACCTCTCTATGTATCTTTCGCCAACTCAGTCTTGCACAGATTCTAAGCCCGTGACGGCTAATCAACAAGAGGCTAGAGATATTCCTGTCAAAGATGTATGGATGTAGAAAGAGAGAAAACAAGGGGACTGTGGAAGAAAGGCTTACTTTCAAGTTGACACTGTAGATATATAGACCCTGAGACGTAGCTACAGCCCAGTTCCGGCTGTCAGAAGAGAAGGCGACATCATGGACAAGAAAGAGACGTGTGTTTTTTGAAGCCAACTCTCCTTTTTGCACTCCTGGTAATGAATGGTGCTGAAGAGAAAAGGATACCAAAGAAGGAATGCAAGAGCAGAAAGCCTATTCTCAAACAACCACATCGCGGGGTTGGCTAGCTAGCTAGCTGGGCTAATAGCTCATCACATGTCTCCTATGAATACATTTCGGCATGGAAGCTCTATTGATTTCCATGAAGTGTGAGCTGACACCTCATAGGGCTTCTGTTCTCTCCCTGGAAGTACGGGCAAAACACACAAAGACTATTTGCTCCCTCCGTTTCCCTATTCTAAGAAAGAACAGAGTTCCCCTACATCTGAGAGGATATGCACATTCACGTCAGATGGACGTACTCATATCTCTTCCGCACTTCGACCTTTGTAGACACATGTAGGTCTGATCTCTCTGTCTGTCTAATATGTATAGAATACCTGGTCATGTACAAAGTGGTGTTTACAGTGAGGAAACGAATACCTGAGGAGAACTCTGTTAAAAGCCTATTCACACTAATGAACTTCTCACCCACGAGTCTCTCGCTGACGTTCCCCAGTCGCTGTCTTTCCCACACGGAGCAAGAGACAGTTTATACACACCTATAGACACTCTAGACAGATAGCGAGATCTAGGTGTAATTACACTGGTTACACTACATACAGTCTTTACAGGCAAATACACGTCATACCTATATACCGTATGGCTTAGGCACAAGTCGTACACCAGGAAATCCACACGAGGTGATCTCACTATGCTCGCATGGACATATGTTTACTAGGTAGACATTCCATATGTATAGATATGAACAACACTGAGTAGCGTCACATTCGAGGCCATCGTACTATAATAGACGTCTATAGAAAAAGACACGCACATTAGGGTGAGTACGTGTGGCGTGGATGATGATAGGAACACAGACAGACCGGTCCAGGTACAGGAAGCCTTCGTAGATCAAAATGCAAAGTAACACAACAGAGATAGATGGCGAAGAACTAGGAAAAGACTGACCTGCTTGATTCGCTGGCGTTCTCTAGCTCCCTCAATGAACGTATCATCTTCATCCGACAGATCGTATTCTTGTAACGGGTCACCTGGCAAGCCGACACAAGATATACAGACCGTCCACTTGTCATCAAAACACCGATATCGCATCGCATCGACACATTCGCATATGCAGATAGGATATAGATACGTCTGCATGCATATGCGATCACATGTGCCGCCTTTCCAAGACACGCACATACGTACGTATATATATGTACGTATCATCATCTTGTACTTATGTACGTGTGACATACATGTAGATTCTTGAGTGAGTTGATAAGCTGGCCCTTCTATCCAAAGTCTAGTGAGGAGGCCAACGAGTGTACGTACAGGACTGGCTGCTCTAGCAAGTGTGAATACGCAGTAAGTACTTAAATGCCCATCTGCTGAGAGTCCCGAGTACAGGCTAACAATGAAAAGAAATTCTTCGGCATCCACTACTGGACTGTCCCCTACATACGAGAACAAAATAGGTGCCTACAGATGTGTATCTTCAAGAAACAGGACACATACAAAAGTACATACATACATACCAGCAAGAGAAGAAATCGTACAGAGAAATATCCACTTCACCACCGTCAAAACTCTCGTTTCATTGGCATGCACATGAAGACAAAAAAGATGCGTTTTTCTAGCTAGTCGATGAAAATGAGAATCGGGAAAAGGTAAAGAAGACACCTCGTGTGCTGAGTGATTGAACGAATACCTGCGTCCGTGATGAATCGGGAGTTGAGTTCTCTGAGGATCCCGTCTAGAAGGCGGTTTCTCGTCAGAGGAAATTTAGCGATGAGAGCTCCAGTACGTGCCTCATAGAGCAGTGTACATACACATCGGTGACTCCCTACAAGAAGAAGAGAGCCGGATGATGAGAATGAGAGAGAATCGACGGAAACGTTCAGATCCAGTCCTGCTGTATTGCCAAGAAGTTGCTGAAGACAGAACAACCAAGAAAAAGAGTCATGAAATCAGCTCAATCATTCTTTTCCACTCGGTCAAAGGAGGGGAGAGAACAAAAGAGGACAGAGGGGACAACAGGAGAAAGAGGAGAAAGAACAAGAGAGGAGACAGCCGAGAAGAGCAACAAGATCACCAGGGCCCTCTTAGCATCACTCTACTCTTTCTTTACGATCTGTGGTAGCCGTGGTCACCTTCCCCTCTTACCCTCCGACTGTGACAGCGAAGACAGCCGCGTACACCCCCGACAGCAGCGCAGGCAGAAAAAGCACACAAATGCGCAGGACAGGCGGGCTGAT
Organism: Cystoisospora suis; assembly: GCF_002600585.1. Taxonomy (NCBI): domain Eukaryota; phylum Apicomplexa; class Conoidasida; order Eucoccidiorida; family Sarcocystidae; genus Cystoisospora; species Cystoisospora suis. The sequence goes on from NW_027154353.1 coordinate 14,502, forward strand.
GCCGATATATATGTGGATATAGGTTCTATGTATGGCAGTGTTCGTACAGCTAAAGAGACAGTCCTCCATGCACACACTGATACCAAACACGTGCACTCCTTCTACACACATCTCTCTTCTGGTTGGATATAGCATGTAGTTATACATGTATGCACAAGCACGGACACCTATATGTACATGTCTATATAAGGCAATCCCCCTGTCGTACACAAGAGAGTCTTTAACACCTCTAGACACATGTAAACACCCTCACTCTTTTCTCCTTCCTGCTTTCCTCCACAGAGCCCGTATCCGCTCTACCCCCTGTATGTATCTTTTCTCTCTGTTGAGAACATGCGACTGTTCCACAGTGGAGACGAAACTGAGGGAGGACAACAGAAGACCTACCTTCTTTTCTTTCGAAGCGAAGTTGTTTCTGGCGCGGCGATCGTTCTGGCTTCGCCGTCCTCCTTGGATATCTCGGATGACATCTAAAGTCGCTACAATACCTTCCTCAGAACCGAGACGGGTATCCCATAGAACTACATAACCTCCCTCACCACCCACAGCTAGTAGATCAGTGCCCCTTGGATCAAAGTCTAGACACAGCACTCCTCCCGGCTGTTCAAATGTCTCAGGTGCTCCTCCGTGCGAACGACGCGCATACAAATCCCACACCTAGAAAGAGATAGAAAAGATATACGTCAAAAAGACAGCTTTTACAGATGGGTATGCTCAAGAAAAAGGAAAGGTGAAGAACAGAGAAAGACTCCCCCTGTGGATCGACTGACTCATCAATCCTATCTCTGGATGCATATACCACACTCTACACCTCGCTTCATCGCGAGTGAAAACAACCTCCCCAAGGAGCGACCACCTACGTGAACACGTGAACGACATCCTCCTCTATACACTTCCGAGTTTCGCAGCGCAGATGTCCTTTCCTTCTCAGCATTCATCATCTCTGTTTTTTTCTCGCTTGATGTATGCATATATACATCTTTACACAAGTGACCGCCAGCCTCACCAGGGACAGTAAAGGTAGGCTACGTGTACACGGAGAACTATGCGAGCATATACAAAGGCTCCGGGAAGAGGGGTGCACGAACTTCATCCTATGAGCGTATAAAGTACTGATAGCATCCCTGTGTATTCCACGAGTCTAAGTACATGTGTATATCTGTAGGTGCGGTATATAATACCCTCCACGTAGACCCATCTTCACTCTCTCTGTACGTTACCCCTCTCTTTCTCCTGCACTGTGATCAGCGTGTAAACCGAGTCGATCCGCCACGGCAGTCATGAGTTTCTCGAAGACTGTGTGTCTCCTTTCTTTTATGGCACCTTTCTTACCTTGAGTTTCTTATCCCAACTGCCGGTGACGATAACTCCCTGTCTACTATGGTGGGGATGAAACCGTACAGCAGCCACAGGTCCTTCATGTCCCGTCAATTCATCGACAAGTTTGCCTGTCTGTACACTCCAAACGAAGACAGAAAAGCAGCTCCCTTGGCCTCCTGCGACAAGAAGCTCTCCCCCTGAATCGATTGCTAAACAGCTGAACTGGATGCTTCCCGTAGGTAGATCATCAAGAACTGTCGATGACGACTTCTTCGCACTTCCGAAACCTGCTGCCGCTTGTCCTGGCCGTGCTGTGAAAACCCTAAGAAAGAGAAAGAGAGAAGAGGCATTGCCACACAACAGATAGATAGTGACATATCGTCTCTACAGATACACGGAAGAAGGCAGAATAATGATGACTGCCATGCTAGGAAGGACAGGTGAAACGAGACATCCATATATGCTGATGGATCTCTCTTTTTCTCTTTTCTCCTCACCCCTGGAACTTCTCTCTACCACTCTCCCTTGTTCTCTTTTCTACGAGACATCCTCCTTATCAGTGTCCGGACGTCACATTCATCCCTTGCAGATCTTTCTCTACTCGTTCTTTCAGACTACAGAGTTTCTTCTCATGTAGTTCTCTTTCTTACATCGCTCAGCAAAGGGAACACACACTACGGAGATGAGGGAATGGCAAGCACATCCGTAGAGGGATGCAAACAGATTAGACGAACTCTACGCACGTACAGAGCGAGAGAACGAAGATACAAAGAGGGCGAAAAGAAGAAGAAAAGGAGAGGAGCGAGGTGAAGAGCGAGAACGGAGGGTAAGAGGACACACGCGACAAGACAGAGACACGATTGTCGGTGGTATCTTCTCTGTATGCAGATATAGAAGTATGTACCTCACCTGAATTGTCTATATCTGAGGAGATCATATCCTCGTATGGTTCCGTCAAGGGATGCAGTGAAAATCGCATTTCCAGTAGGTGAGAAGACCATATCTGTTACTGTCGCCATATGATTAGTGAAGGTACAGAAACAATAGCCTGTCTCTGATTCGAAGAGCTTGACACGTCCATCAACTCCTCCTGTAGCGACAATCCCCTTCGATGCTCCGCCTAAGCCTAACGAAGAAGATGAAAAACCTCCGCCATAAGACTGAGAAGAGAACTGTTGGGCATGACCTCCGCTTCCAGCTTTGGCTCCTATACGTGAAGCTCCCGAGAGTGCGCCATCAACAGAGGGAGAAAAGCAGACACATCGTAGACCATATGCATGCGACTGTTGTCTTAGCACATACGACTCGCTTCTCCATTCCCATACAATAAGAGATTGAGATTCGATGCCTAAGGCAGCGATCCACTCTCCATCAATGGATAGAGCTAGGGCATCCAAAGATGCTAACCCTAGCGACAGTTTACATAAAACCGAAAGAGAAGGAAGTTCATATAACTGAAACACACCCCCTGCAAAACCGATCAAAAGATACTGAGACGGAAGAGGAGAAGAAGATGATATAGCCGATCCGTATGTGGATTGGTAATACGGCGTTATATTCGTACAGGCATGAGTGACTCTCCCATCAAGGTAAGAAGAGGAAGAAGACGAAGAAGCCGAGCAATAAGCCTTTGTTTCTGTCTTCCATATACCGCGCATGTAATTGATGATCGAATGGTGACGCCTGTCCTCCTTTGAAGATGAAGATGCAAATGTAGACGAAGTTGATGTGCTACTGCCTATTCGTCTTTCCCCTCCTTTCCTTCCTTCTTCTTCTTCTCCTTCCGTCATATAATGCGTGTCATTCGCTTCCTCCTTCTCCTCATCTTCTTCAGAGAGAGAATCTCCCTCATTTGTCTCTTCAGTATCTTCCTCATGATCATCTTCTCCGTCCGTTTCCTTGTCTTCGTCTTCTCCGTCGCACTCCTTCTTTACGACGCGTCCGTCTTGTTTTTTCACTCTCTTTTTCTCTTTCTCTTTCTTCACAACTTCTCCTCCTTTCTTTTTCATCTCCCGTTCTTCCAGAAGTTTGTCAGCAAGCAATCTGCCTCCTGGGTGTATGACACGAGCTACATTGGTACTCTTTCGTATCTTTCTTTTCTTTTGCCTACTCTCCAGTCCTTCTCTTTCTTCTCCTCTTGCTGTCGTTACTTCGCCAGACGTCTCTTCTTCATCCTTCTTCTCAGCTCTTTGATGTGCATTGAGAAGCTTCAAGCGAGCCTGTAGATGTCCCTCCTCAGAGCGATTCTTAGGTATCCACTTCCATACAACGATCCCTCCATCTCGATTCACAGAGATGATCCGAGTTAAACATGCCGAAAAGCAGACAAAGCGGAGAGGATGTTTATGTGAAACAAAGGCGACAGGTAGAAATTCCTCATCTCCCGTTCTTATAGAAGATAGACCATCTTCTGCTTTTTCTCCTTCCTGCAAACTTTCTTCTTCATGCCGAAATGTCTTGTTGGGACTAGCCACGAGCGTTTGGCATTCGTCCCCCCCACTTTCTTCTCGTACAACTAGAGAAGAAGACTCATCACCTAGCTCGCCTCCACTGTAATGATCTCTATCGGTTTTTCTCCTTCTCTTCTTCTCGAGAAGAGCTTGCTGTGATGCTTCGGCTTGGAAGGTAGAGTGGTCTTCGTTGCTTGCGGAAGACAGAAAAAGCTGAGACTTCTTAACTCTCCAGAGACGTACAGTACAGTCGAGACTTCCCGTGACCAGATGGGTTGAGTCAGGGGACCATGTAAGGCTTGTGATGGTTTGCTGGTGGAGGGTCACTGAGCGATGAAGGCGCAGTTGATAGGCATACCGAGCTTCAGGCGAGTGCCAGATCTACAGAGAATAGGGGTAAAGAGATAACACGTAGAGAATCGATGGGTGAATAGATACTTCGGATAAATGCCGATATGAATGAATGAATGTGGGGCGTCAATATTTACCTGTCTGCACGCGGTCATTTGACTTAGAAGTAGGCCATGCATTCTCCAAGGGCGTACACGTACTGTCTCGAATCGAGCGCTAATCAGATAGAGGGCATATACAGCTCCAGAGACACGTAGAGTTCAAACTGTATAGACTTGACTCATACCCACACGCACCAGCTATATAGATGTGAAATGTCCGTACAGAAGACAAGTATTCTCCCATCCAGGTGCCGAAGCTGTTCTACAAAGAGAGATGTATATATAATCCAAAAGCATGGACACATACACCTGTGTATATCTACACCTCTGTATAGATGTGTACGAATATATATACATATATATTTGTTTATATATGTAGTGTGAAGGGATGGAACGTGTGTGGAAGAGCGCAGGTTGGAGACGTCTCTTCACGTTCTTGAGATGACACAGAAAGCTGAAACATCAGAGATAGAGAGGACAACTAGAAAGGTCAGTCGGAGACATCTTTCTGTTCTCTCCCGTCTTTAGCCCGACATCCCCGCCTTTCTTTTCTTGCTTTGACTCACCTGAATGGTCCTCCCGATAGCTACTGCAAAGAAGCGATCGTCTGGCGAGAAGGCGGCGCCTGTGACAACGTGCTGGCGACTCTTGACAGACTCCCATTTTCGCTTATTCTCCGAGCTTGTACTGGATTTGAATTGAATGCGGTTTACTACGCATGCTTGTTTTACCAAATTCAGAATGAGGCCTTGACCATGAGCATCGATACTGATAGCTAGCAGGTTATCCGAACGTACGCAGAACCAGGAGACGTCAACCCGTGCCTCGAAAGGCAGTGTATATACACCGCAGTTTCCGACAGTCTTGTCCGCGTGAGCCAATGAATCGGGATCTTGCATATCATCATCGCCATCTTCATTCTTATGTTTCTTCGCATGGTGATGGTTTTCTGATTCCTTCGAAGAAGAAGAACCGTCACGAGGTAACAAATCGCGAGAAAGAACGCCGGTTGAAGAATGGTCTTGGGTATGAAGTCGGTAGCATGCTACACGGTTACTTGTTGGAGTGTACAGACACCTCGCCGGTTTGTCGAAAACAATATGGGCCTGGGAACTCTCAAATGGAGCTCCCAGGAGATTCGTAAAAGAATAGGAAAACATTTTGTTAACGAGAGAAGAGACAACGGCCACACAGCATCTTCTTCTCCGACATCTCCATTGAACCGCGAAAACGAAGTTTTCAGAAAACAAGAAGAAAGAAGTCGTCGATACTGCTTCCTGCCCGCCGCAAAAGGGGAGCTGGATGGCCGGGCCTGCAAGGTCAGTAACAAGGCTTATGACGCAGATGAGAGTCCCCCCGCGTCTTTCTCTTGTCCATCATGATTTCACCTAGGAGAGAAAAGAAAGACGAGCGGTCGGAGAACCGTGAGCGGAGAAAGATGATCGAGTCTGACACATCAGAAGCGGTCTCAACGGACGGGTGAGACTCAGGTCGAAAGAAGCCTGCAACGAACGACCAGGAAAGCGTGGTGGGAAACAGTCAGAGAAAGTTGGTTCCGGTCGATCGGTCAGCAGACTGCTCGGCTCTGCATCGACACTTCCAAACGACTAAAAGCTGTGCATCGATCGGGGGCGCCACTCGCCTACATCGCATGCGTGCATGCATGTGCCAAAATGGCTTTGTGGGGGAAAAAAACCTCGCGGATTCTTTCCGTCGCTGTGTTTAGATTAGCGTCGGGAGCGAAGAGCAGGCGTTTTACACCTCAATATCGTGTCGGGAGAATTTCGGAAATGCGCTCGTTGAGACGCGACTCTACCGTGCATGCGAGACATCAAAAGGACAGATTGTTTGCATGCAAATCGCGGGGAAAACGAGGCGGACAGGCGATCATGGCTGTAAAGGCCAAGGCAATCCACAGGGGGGACCCGATCTCATCTATGCAAGATCCTGAAGCCTGCTCCCTACCGTTCAGCATTCGTATCCCTTTTGACGAAACGTGAACTAAGCCCTCGTTATTTCCTAAGACTGTCAGTTCGTCTCTCTCGTAGGTCCAGCTTCACGTTTCGTCAAAAGGGAGACGAATGCTGAACGGTAGGGAGCACGCTTCTTGAGAGAGTTATTGTCTGATCCCCGACTGGTTCATCTGGTCACGTGACAAGCAATGGTTTGTATCTCTCTCATGTCTTCATTTCAGGGGGCTGCCTAGGCTTGCGCCTAGGCAGCCCCTCGAAATGAGTAGAGATCTCACTCACCACCTGTGGTACTGACACGCAGCTTCAGACGCTTCATTATAGGAGTCTTCAACTTGGATTTCCAGCCAACAGAAGAGTCTGGCTAGAGATGGCTTAGTTCAGATAGCGTTTTGTCCCCTTCGGGTTTTTGTACACCAAGCATGGCCTATTCGAGTCGCAGAGGATCCGTGAAGATGGGGGGACCCCGTGCTCCTTGGCGCACACACCCTACCCGGTCAGGGCTTCTACTATAGAATACGAACAGCCTCGTCGCAGAATACGAGAACGGAGGTTTGCCAGCAGGTCTATACAGGCTGTGAGTGGAATGCCTTCTCGGACTCCCTGTCTCTTCTGGTAGTTCTTGGACAGCTGTTCTGGTTTCATGGTCCTCTCTGAATTCTGCTCCTCTGCCGCTTCCCCACACTTTAGTGACCTACCCGTGACGGCGACTCTCCTTGGACACGTACGCGCGGCTGCGATGCAGCAGAACTTCCTCAGCCGAGAGACTCCGGTATATACCCACGAAACCCGGTTTTCCCACTGCGGTACGACTATCCCGTGTTGGGTTTCTGGCGGTTTTCCTTTACCACCCTACAAACCGCAGCCTTACCCGCATGGATGTTCGTTTCACTGTCCGTGACGTCTTCTTTCGAAGGAGCAGGCGGACTGAGTAACAAGGACTATTGGCCAAGCCTTCTTGCTTGAGAGTCACCAATCCGTGCTACCTACGATGATTTACGTTTCTCAGAATTATCCGTTGCGCAGGCTACCTGTTGCCAGAGATCTTGAAGTCACTTTCAGAGAATCGTCCACCTCCCCGAGGACAAGCGATAGTATCACAGAATAATGCTCAGCGGATTAGACAACTCGATTGACTCATAGCTTCGTTCCACATTGACACGCAAAATCCCAAGTTCAGGAGATTCCCAACAATATACCGCAGACTCTGCGCATTCTCAGCCCGACACAGACAATGTGTCCCGGGCACTTCACCGAGACTTCAGCAAAGGGTGAAAAAGCGCTACATTATCAAATTTCGGCGAATCACAATCGCTTCGGCGCGTACCTGCGTACAAAACTCAGTAAGGAGGTACGCCTCGGTGAAGACAAACGTATTAGACTCATGGGCGGCTTAGTCTGCTCCTGTCATCTTCTCTGTCGCTTTATCGCAGACCTCCCTAATGAGATCTGCGGTTTTCTCACGAAGAACTGGGCCGACTTTTTGGGCCAAGAAAGTCTTCACACTTTGAAGTATCTGTGTCTTAACTTTTTCAACAATAGGGCCGGCAATCTCCTTCAGTCTGGAGCCTGCAGATTTCAGTCCTTCCTTGAGTGTGTCGATGAACCTCTGGTCTTGAAGGAAAGCCGCTTTTCCCATACCGTCATGCGGAGCAATGGAGACAAGTTTGTCGCTCTTGATTTGAGCGAAATTGAAGTCATCACCGAGGCTATCCCCCGAATCACCACCCCCCATACCACCAGCTTTGCTAACTTCAACAACAACTCTTTCGCACACCTCCTCGACAGTTGGTTTCAAGGAACTCAGAAGAGCTTGGCCAAAGCCGCCCATCATTTTCTTGAACGTCTCGCTGAAGTTGTTCGTTGCTTCTGTCTCAAGACTTGCCATCACTGCGCAGTTACAACGGAGAGAAGGCACACACTTTGAATCTGTTGAGACTTGCAAATAAACTGAGCGGCCTGCTACCAACACGGGCAATACTAAACCCTAAACCCTCTTCTATTTGGAACGGCTTCGATTTGCTACCGTGGGAAATGTCATCTGCCAAAGAGACCAGAAAAACTCATCCAGCCGGTAAACTAGCCGCTGTCAGATGCAACAGAATTCCGGCCGGTCTGGACCCCACGACGCGGTCGCCTTCTCCCCCGGCCCCGACTTCTTCCACGCGGCCACCAAGGATGCCGGGACACGTCAATCTAAATGAAGACCAAATGAAAAAAGGAAATCACGTCAGCGCAAACTTACGTTCACTCAGAGCCATTTCAGCAATCTGAGTTTTGGCCTGTTCCTGGACGAGTGCCAGCTGCGCCGTTGGTTCCTCCGGGAGGGCACTGGCTGAGCTCCCCTCAGCAGTAGGACGGACGGCTGCATAAAAAAAAAAACGCAGGAGAAACCACAAGCGTGAAACAAGGAGCGCTCCGTACACCAAGTCTAGTCCAGAACGCTTCCTAAGCCGATGGTGTCGGTGTAGTATCGAAGTCTTAGCACACTGTAGCTACCCGCTGTCCCTGCGACTCCCATCGTGCGGGCTGTCGCCCATCTCCTTTCATCAACTCACCGTGGGCGCCTGCCGCCGCCGCCACGCCGAAGACGGCGAAAGCTCTGAAGATCCTGCCTGCCATTCCGGTATGGAATTGTGAAAGAAAAATGTCAATTCAAAAGTTCTGGGAATGCTTCGTTAAAGTGAGCAGGGTGCAGAATGAAACAAGTGAAGAACACTGTAGCAAATGGTTACAGCTTTCCGGATGGACGGCGGCCCCCCTGGCATGGCGGGGATATCGGCCGCCCCGGGAGGGGGAGGACGGGGGGCCGCGGAGGAGACAGTTTAGCGCCGGGTGATGATGCTGGACCGGGCTATCCGGCCGTCCGGTCCTCGTTTGCGGTCCCAGTCCGCCGACTGTCGATGCCTGGTGTTGACGGATTGGCTAGCTGGGAAGGGTAGTAGCAGGGTGGAGAACCGGGGCTGGTCCCCTTCCAACGCCTGGGCTTGCATACTGGACGTGTGCGACGGCAGCCCTTGCTAGCTATCTTGCTTCCCCGAACCAAGGTTAGGAAACAAACAAGACGCAGTAACAGTCCGGGGTGTGTGTCCAGCCCGGTAGGTAGAATGGTACTGAAGGTGGCCACTGTAAGTAGAGGGAGTTCTTGGCTGGCATCGTCTGCGGGGACCCTCCGATGAAACCGATTTTTCCTGTTTCTCCATCTTTCTCGTTGAAGTCTTCGATCCTCACATAGTGTGCCGCCCTCTCCCACTGTGTTCACTTTCTTTTTTCATTCCTGGAGCATGCATGTGTAGGCCATGGCAATGTTGCAGAGGCAGAAAAGCAATAGTGAAACACTGCGCCGTCCGGATACCTACGGTCGCTGTAAAATCCACAATCGATACTACGACGCGCACTATCGAGACTCTCCTGTTCGGCTTAATCTGGAAAGCTAAGAAGTAAGACGTATCTTTCCTGCGGCCACTGCAGACTATGCAGCTTCATTATCAGGTTGTGACGTATTACTGGACAGCGTACGGGGATTTTAGGTGGCGCAGACAAAACGACGTGACTGTCTCCGTCAACCGGTGTTTGATTTCGGTGTACGGGTGAGAGTGCGAAAGGTGTTGCGCCGATGTCCCTTCTTCCTGTCTCGTCCGCCTGCTACCTTTCTGTACACTTTCCTCAACACTTTCATGCTTGTTTTTCTCCAACCTTCACTCTGCTGGCAGAAATTGACGCTGCTGGCCAGTCGCTTCCAGTAAAGCTAGGTACAATCAGTGAAGAGGGGGCACTCATTTGACCCCTACAGATAAAGTTCTACGAAGAAAGGAAGAATCACGCACACGACTCCAAGCAGCGTTAGCACCCGCGACAGTTTGTGTATCTCCTCTTCATTGCCGTATCAGTGAGAAGTACTTATTCAGCTGGAAAAAGAATGAAAGGAAAAAAACTCCAGACAACGACGGGGGCGAGCCACGACCCTCAGCGGTTCCATCACGTCCGATACATACGATTTTGTAGTCGCCTCCATCCGGTGTTATCTCCAGGTGGTGCGTTGCCTTCAATTGTTGTTTTGCATATTGTGTTGAAGATATCAGAATCCCGTGCTGGCTGAGGTTCTCCTAAACCTTTTTCGCCGGATTCTTCACAAATTTTGGTTTGAACATCTTCTCGATACTGAGCGACCAGCAGGATGCTCCCCGTGTACCCGCAGCCTTTTGTTTCTGTGTCGGCATCTGTGCCCTCGAGGGAACGGCGTAGCTTTTCTTCTCAAGACCCACCTTGGACACCGGAAAGAGTTAATCCTCTCAGTGCTCAAGCTGTCCCCGCGCACGCTTCGTCCATAGGTCCCTCACTCTTCTCATACCCCTAGCCGTAGTGACAAGTAGATCGTCTTCTAGGGAAATACATGAGCACCTGGAAAACGAAACTAAGCTGAGTCCGAGTCCGACGCCACGAGAGACACCGCGCTCCCTGGGCTATCTACGAGGGGCGTCAATACACTTCAGCCGTTTTTTGACTTCTTTAGAAGGATGCTAAGGACAACGGTGATGATTTGCCTTTCTTCCCCCTTTTCGACCTCTTCTCATTTCTTCCCTTATCTTCATTTTCTATCAAATTCCTGTTAGGGCCACCGTAGACTCATAGCATCACTCAAAGCGAATGCCCGGATATAAGATCGGCTTACAAAAGGCAACAGCTGCCCATTCATGAGTAACCATGCAAGACGTTTAGCACAGATCTGATTGAGAACAAGCCGACCCAATCCACCGCCACTTCTATTCCTAGAAACATTTCCCTCTGCTTTCTCATCGTGTCTATCATCTTCGATGTAAAGACTCTCCAGGGGGAACCATGAGGCCCCGTCAATAGCAAAGAGCTGAAAAATCACAGTCAAAGATGGAGAACAGAATACCACACAACACAAACAGTCCAAGTCTCCTCTTCTTGTGACAGAGGATACTACCGGCATGAATGTCAACACCCCATATCTATTGTATATGTATATGTGGATATGCGTGCATGTAGATATGTGGATGCGTACCTTCACGTACATGTATTATATACCTCTACAGAATCCTTTTTTGCACACATACGAACTGGGTACAATGCAACATGTCTACACTGATGGGATGTACACGTTTCAACCTGGATTGATTCTTATGTGCTTGTTTGCCTCTTCGTCCTTCTCAGCTGTAGTCTCTGCGCGGAATAACTCCAGGTGCCCTGTACACCCCTGGAAGAAAGACTGCCTAGAATCCCCTTAATATTCATTGCTCTACTCTCACTGATTCTCTCACATACACCAGCAAAACGCTAACCGACAGACACACAAGAAGAGACTGATATCTTCAATATCCATTCCTCGAAGAGAAAAAAAGTCCGGACGAGGAACAGTTCAGAGAGACGTGACTCACCTAGCTTCTATAACGCCTTCACAGAAAGACAGAAGTGCCATCTCTACTTTTCCTAGGTGTACGGAGCGAAAAAAACGCAAAGAGAAGTAAGAAAGCTTGATGCAGAGAGCTCATCTTGATAAAGATATCAGTCTATCTATCTACCTATCTATCTATCTACGGCCTACGCCCTGCGTAGGGAGAAACAGTAGAGCGGTAAAGACCAAAGAGGCACAAATGAAGAAACGAACTTACCATCGACTGCTGAACAACAAAGAACACTCCACAGCCTCCACCACACGTCTGTGCATGCATCATACACTCTCCCCATACACCTCCTCCCCCCGGGGATGCTCTTGATATCCTTAGTGAACTCGCCTCCTTCTTCTTTTTTCTGGTCTCGTCTTCCTCTTTGCAACAACTCGACCCAAGACACACGGTTCCTCCACACTGCAAAGAGACAAGGAAGGAGAGACTTGTGGTGGGAATGTAGATAGAAAGGTGCATAAAGAAAGATTGTGGGGTCAGCATTGACCCAACTATACATACAGAGTCATTACACATAAGAAATGAGAGTCTTGACGCTCATACATGGCCCATACACACACCCGAAACGCTTTGTAACGACAGCTGCTGGGCTGCTCGAAGCTGCTTCGTTCAAGGCAACTCCTGGATGTAACACGGAGTGATACATAGACAACTATGGACTATGTCATCGGAGGCGAGCGGCCCTACCACGGATGGGGAGGGATACAGATGCCGAATGTCTACGTGTGGATCCACAGCTATACACATATATAGGCACCAGCACCACCGCCTGTGACCTGCTTAGCTGCGGAGAGGGCTATAGATGAAGAGACTCCAGAATCTGAGTGTACTTCTAAAAGATACAGATACACCCAGATCTGTGTGAGCGGGCTATGCCTATCAGAACAGATGAAATGCTCCTCTCTTTCTTTCCCTGTCCAAAGTCCTCTCTCGTCTTGGACCCTCATGGTGAGGAAATATCTTTTTCCGTATCACTCTGTGACCCCTGAGTCTTTCAACTCTCTCCCTCCAGATCTATGGAACAAGCAATCAATCGGTAGATTCACCCAAATTTCAAGAACCACAAAGAGAAAGACAAGCGACACTTCAGATAAAGATGATGAAGCGACAGCACAACTTTACAGCTCTCGACTCAAGCACGAAATGACTCCGGACTTCTTCCCTCTCCTTCTGCTTCCTTCCTCCTCTTTTTCCCCTCCCCTAGTGCGTCTCCCTTGTGCTTGTGGCTATTCTGGTGCTTACCAGGAGACAGATCGCCTTATGTTCCGGAAGTTCTCCACACTGAGGACATTTGCGCAAAAGCGTTTGACGGAGAAGATCGAGGAAGTCAAGAGGAAGATGAAGCTGTAGAGGCTGAACCTCATCGGTACACGGAGGGCTCATCTCCACACGACGGCGTGAGCTCTCTAGAGCTCCATAGACAACAGCTGGACTTCCAAACATGATCCTACATATCGTTGATAGAAGCACATCTCTTCTTCTATAAGAACACGAAGGCGACGAAGAAGAAGAAGAAGAATTGTGGCTGTCCCGGTTATGCAAACGGAAAGCCTGAGATGATAGAAATGTGAGTGTATCTCCAAAGAATGAATCTTTTCTTTTCATACGTCTTCTCTTATTGCCCTCTTCTTGTCGCTCATCTTCACTTCTTTCCTGCTCTCCTGTACCTTGTCTCAGAGGCAACACAGAAGACGAAGAGAACCTTTCTCCATCTTCTTCCTCTCGTCCTCCTCTTCTCCTGTGAAGAGGGTTTTTCGCCTCGTGGTCTTCATCGGAATGGAAGCTGAACGCCTGCGATTCGAAATGTAGGGGAAGTCCAAGAAGCCTAAGTAAGATCTCAAGCTGTGCTCTTCCAGCAGCTCGAGTTTTACGAAGTTGCTGAAGAAGACGTGTATCAAATGTCCATACAGCTGAGACAAGGTAAAGAGAGAACCTTAGAAAGCTACACAGTCCGATTATAAGCCGATCTTCAAAACGGTTCCACAGCTGCTGTACATACACTCGAACTTCCTGCTCCGATACCACCGTGGTTGGTGCATCCCTACGACGGCTCTTCTTCTTAGCGGTCCTCCATGAGAGACCTCCAGGTGAAGAGGAAATGAATGCATCATAAACCTTCTGATCCTCGCCTCTCTTTTTTCTTTCTGTCGTGTCTCCATCTCTTTCAACAGGCATATCACCCTGTTGAGACGGGTTTCTTGGAGACGCCATGGGAACGGTGTATGAATCTTCACCCAGGCTCTCTCTCTTCTCTTGTCTATCTTTCTCCATCGCTTTTTCTCTCTCTTCTTTTCCTCGTGTCTTCTTCTCTGTCTGGTTTCCGTGCTCTTTCGCATCATCCTCTTTCGTCTTCATCTTTTCTTCTTTTTCCTTGTCACATCTTCCACCCTTCTCCTTCTCCGCGTGTGTTTCTTCTTTTTCCCTTGTGAGAATATAGGGGAAGAAGAAAGGATTATGCATGAGATACCATACAAGGGACTGGAATAGCTCAGGAAGACTTACAGCTCTTTCATTACTCAGCCATACAAGTAACTGTTCGAAATCGGCGAAGATCTTCTCTCTCAACAACCTTTGGCCATCTTCATCTGAACCTCTTTCTTTGTGCTTCTCTCTGTCTCCATGGCATCTCTTTCCTTCTTCTTCTGATCCCTCATCATCTTTCCCCTCTACATCCATCTCGACTTCTTCTTCTTTTCGACCTGTGCTGCTCCTCTCTAATTCCTTCACAGGATCATACATAGGACTACCTCTTGTTTGACTCTCTCGACGCTTCTCTCTTCTTTTCTTCTCTTTCTCCAAGATATCACCCCACTTGCAATACATCCAAGTGTACTGAAGAAGCTGTAATAGAGATGGCTTCTCTGGGAACTTCCCTGCAAGGACACGCCAGAAGGAAGTTAAGGTACCCTTATCATGAAGAACTTTCTCAAGTCTATGAAGGCGATCTCCCTTTGAATAGGCTATCCCTGCTGCACCAAAGCATGGTGTCCAATACATTTCCTTCTTCTTCTCTTGTTCATGCTCGTGTTTTGGAGTTGAAGATCTCCCTTCTCTCGCTGAAGTGAAGTCAGACGGGGTGTCGTAGCTATATTCATCGTCATTATCTTCTTCTTCTTCATCGACATGGGCATGAGGTGATGAGAGTCTTTCGCCCTCTCTCTCTGAGGAGGAAAGGTATCTTCTTCTCTCCGTCGTGGTAGAGTCTTCTGGTGACGTAAAGCGAGATGAAGAAGATGAACAGGAAGAGCTCTTTGTACGACCGTTCAGTAATAAGATATCTTTGCATGCAGTATAAAGCCATTTAACACCTTCTTGCCGACAAGAAGATTCATCACAACGTGAAAAGAAAAGCGGAGGTAAATAGGACTCTCCTTTTCCTTGTGAGAGCAAACCTGTCTCTAAGAAAGACGTGCCCAGGGATGTCTTGGAATTTCCTTCTCTCCATAACGACGAAGCCGAGGATGATGAAAACGGTGATAAGGCATTCAGATAGACAAGAGAAGAAGGGGAAGAATGAACAGCGTCTTGGGTGTGATTCTTCCTTACCAGGTCTGTCTTCTTGGTTATTTCTTCCTGTTCCCCCTCTTTAGAACGCATGCAAGATGTCCCCGGCAGAAAAGAGACGGTTTGACTTGATGAGAGTTCTTCTTGGTGCGTATGTGAGTGCAATCGCAGAGATCCACCCTGGGACTGTAGACAATGAAGAAAGATCTGAAGAAACCCATACCAATTAACAGACTTACCAAGGTCCCGCGGAAGATCTCCGCTCAACTCCCAGGGTCTCAGCCAGTCCTGGTAGAACAGTGAGAAAGCTTTCCGATAGCTAGGATGACTTAGTGAAGGAGATACAGACGACAAGGGAGAAGAAGAAGGAGTCATTGCCCAAGGCGAGGAAGATGAAGAAGTGAGTGCGGAGTTCGGGCACACGGGGGATGTTGAAGAAGAAGAAGTAGTGGTAGTGGAAGAGGGAAAGGAAGAAGAGAAGCATGCTCCACATTCATCTACGAGAAACTCTTCTAAAATCTGCAGACTGCGGATACACATCAACTCACTTAGCCTCCTGCGGGAAGAAAGCATGGAAAGAGAGAGAAGAAGAAAAGACCGTCCAGTGTTCTCTTGGAATTGAATCACCAAGGGTATCTGCTATACTAACTAGGTGCCACTAGTGAGACGAACATGCGACAGAAGTTGCGAAGAAAAGAGAACATGAAGCGAAACAGAGATAGGAGGAAGAGAGAGGGACAGTAGGAATGCTGCAATGAGAAACAATGATGAAATGAGTGGGGATGGTTCTAGGAGAGATGTAAGAAAACGACCGATCACCTGGTGGTCTCTATAGCCATGGGTGGACAGCAATGGAAGCTGAAGGTAATATACTTTTTCATTGAGACGGGCAAGCCTTCTCAAAAGACCTCTCTCAGTCTTTAGAGTGGATGGAGCGAAGGCTGCCAGGAGGAGCGAATGCTTCGAAGGCTTGCTCCAGGAACTACAATGTTTAGTAAGCTACTCGCGACGCCGACTTCGGTTACTACTTTACGTGCCCATTCTAGAGGTTGATATCAACACATACATAGATTCAAGAGAGATGGACAGGTAGACAGATATTTAGAGAGAAACAAGAGAAGGAGACTGAGCGAGGGAGCCAGGTAAACACAGAGATATAGACCAGGATAGATCTAGGGCGTGAAAGGCATGAGAGATCGTGCGCAGGTTTCTCTTTTGGTTAGACGTACACTAAGAACGTCTTCTTCGAACTTTCACGCTGGTCATCGAGAAAATCCTTCAAAACGACTCACAGCCCTATCTGCAGATACTCTACCCTTAGGGCACACATACTTATTTGCGCCTCCCTCTCCTCTCTCTCTACAGGTATACATATACATGCATATATACATCCGCACGTGGAGAGCGCAGGTAGGTGCACAAAGACTATGCCCTTTCTCCCTAGGCGTTGTCTTGAAAAGAAAGGCCTGAGTTAGAGAAGAGAACTGATATCCTCCCGTGTGTAGTCTCTGGAAAGACAAGGTGTACGTACACCCCTTACCTGCGGATGGCAAGTGGGGTTTGTAATACACGAGAGATGAAAGCCTTAAAGAATTCAAGCTTGACATCACAACTCCATGGATTGAATAGACTTAAACCTCGCCTTCCCTTATACTGCCATACATAGAGATCTTCTTCGCGTTGTATCTTTCGAAGCCGTCTTCGATTTTTTTCTTCATCTCTCGTCAACATATAGTCTTCACTTCTTTTCTCTCTCTTTTTCCCTTCTCTCCGTCTCTCTTTTCTTCGACCTTCTCTCCCCCTTCTTTCATCTCTGTCCTCGTCTGCAGATAAGCATAGCAAGCCATGCTGGTCAGAGTTCTCCTGCTTGTGAGACGAAGAAGCATCTAGAGTCGTACATCGATGCTTGACAACATCTTCAGCAGAACCGGACTCGGCTGGTATCAGACCTTCATCTTCTCTTTCCTCTGAAGAGCTTTGCTTCCCTTCTCGTTCTCTTAGAGACGAGTTGGAGGAAGAATAAGATCCTACAGTTGTCCGGGCAGACGCGAAGGATGTGTCTTCTGCTTTCTCTTTCCTTGAAGGCTGAGAAAGAGACGTACTCTGTTTCCCATCATCCAGATGACATAATGTGTCTTCATTCATTTCTTCGTCAACATCGAGGAACTCGGAAGAAGTTGGAGAGGAGAGAGGAGAGAAAGAATCTGAGAGACTCGAGAACGATGAGGCCGAAGATAACTCGATTGTCGTAGATGTGCTATGCACAAGAGGGCGAGCCACACTATGGATATTATCCATCTCGGAGACAGCTGGTATGGAGCAGAGCTCCTCCTCCTCATCCTCATCGAGAACAATCTTCTTTTTATGGTTCGGGGTCGTGATGCTCTTATGAGAACAGGGTGATAAGAAGCCTAGAGAAGGAAGAGAAGAAGCAGAAGAACAAGAGTGAGGAGGGGAAGGCAGCCAGTTCCATTCTTCTAGATTTCTACTGCGTATGATCTCATCGTCTGGATCACCATCAGCATCGTCAAATGTCCTCCTCTCTCGACGTCCCTTCTTTTTCTTGTTCTTTCTACGATCCTTCCTCGAAGAAGGCGAAGAAGAAGCGTCTCTCATCTTCTTCTTCACCCCCGAGGAAGTCTCCGAGGCTGCCTCCCCGTCAACCCCATGTGTCTCGCGTTCTTGTTGGGGTTGTACATCGTCCCTATCTCCACGTGTCGATTGTCCTACTGAGTCGTCTTCGTCGATGTTTGACCGCTCTTCGCGAGGAGTTCGATAGGAAGGAGAATCCGATGGAGACAATTCATTCAGCACTGAACTATTACTAGTAACACCCCTTTCTTTCTCCATGATTTCTTCTTCTTCTTGCCTTCGTCCTCTCTCCATCGCACCATCACCCTCTTTCCTTAGAGAAAAAGAAGAACATGAACTGTCTACTCCTTCTTCCTGTCTTCTCTTCATTTTGCGCCGTTCTTTTTCTTCTCTCCATTCTCTCTTTGACAGTGCACCTCGTAGTAACCGTTTTCTGAGGACTCTCTTCTCTCTTTCTTCTTGTTCTTCTCGGATCTGCTCTGACGTCAAGGGAGACGTCCGAAGCTCCAGCCATGACCGAGGAAAGCGATTCCCCGCACTCCAGTACCCTACCTTTGTTATGTCTTCGAGCCACAGAGAACATCGGGCTGGGAGGGCCTAAAAGACGAGAAAGCGAAAGAAGAAGAAAGGAAAGAGATCGATTGATGGTAAGTATTCCATCGCTGGCTTCTGGTAGAGAAAGGCAAAGTTGCCCTAGTATCACTTGCCGTATGTAAGCATATGTAAAGGTGATATAGACAACAGACTGCCGCTCTCCCCTTTGACCCATCCTTTCATCTATAGCGAGCTGTTCGCTTTGTACTGATTTACCAGACAGGCAGGGAAACTCCTAAAGAGATGTAGAGGAAAGAGGGTAGTTACACACATACAGAGATAGACAAAGGCAGAAAGAAAGAGACATAGAGATGTGTAGCAGACAGTTGCCCAGACGTTATATAGATAGATAGATAGTCTCTGAATGCGCGTGCTCATCCCTTTCTCCACGAGAGAGGGAAGAGACGAAGGAGACATACAAAAGGGCACTCAGCTAACAAACCGACATAGGAGTATATACCGTCTATACGGGCGTACATGTATCTACACGTATACGTCCTTCACCACTCCACAACCTACATATGCATATGCATCACGCATAGACGAAGGCCAGTCTCCTCTCTGATGTCTCAACAGACTTACATCAAGAATGAATGAGTTTCGCACAAGTTGAACCCAAGGCTTTTTTTCTTGACGAAATTCTTCGTCATCTTCTTCATCTTCTAGTTCTCCTCCCTCGACTCCCTCTTGGTCTTTCTCCCTTACCCCTGTCCTACTACGGAAAGGATCTTCAAGGCGGCTTCCTACATGACTATGAATTAAGAGACTGCTGTATGTACACCACTCGAAGACTTCCATGAACATCCCTGCATTCGCACCTCTCCACGCCCTCAGCTCTGCATCTGTCCAACACATACAAACCTCATCCAGATCTTCTCCTTCTTCAAAGTCTTTCGCTTTTTCTCCTTCTCTGCCAAGTGGCAAAACTCCGTCACTCGTCATTACTGTCTTTATCCCGCCACAGTCCTTACACCTACTTCGGCTTCGAGTGTGTTTCATCTGACTTCCTTCATTTCGTTCCTGCGGTGTCGCTGCACGCCCAGCTGGCTCCCTCGTACTACCTTCCTCATTCAAGAGAGAGGGGTAGTAACTAGTGCACGTAGAGAGCCCGATGCCATTTGTGTCTGAAGAGGAAGAAGGACTACAAACAAGTGTATGATGATTGAAGAATTCATGAGGCCCAGGAGATGAAGAGGAAGAAGAAGGAGACCCATGACTGAAGTCAGAAGAAGGACATGGCCAGAAACCTAGAGAATGAAGTTCCCCGGCATTCCTGCGAAAAGACGATCCCTGGAGCGAGGCATAAAGAGAGGCCGATGCTGAGCGATTAGACCCTGTATATCCACCGATTGAAGCCTCCGGGAAAACGCGGATCTTGTCGGGACGTGAAACCCATCTAGAAGAAGATCATAGCGCACAGAGACAAACACACATCAATAAAAAAGACTAGCCCGTCACGCGAGATAGAGATATATGGATGTGCGCATAGACATATATATACATAGTAAGTATATCTACATGCATAAGCATGCACGAATTGATAGATGAGTTACTGAAGTTTAGACGAGGACGACTTCTCCTCTCAGGCCGACATCAAATTGTCGGTGTGGGGTATGCTGCAACGAAAAAAGAAGACATTGCCTATCCGTCTGTCTATGGGTGTGTGTATGGAAGTAAATACATAAGCATGTATATAGGAAGGTAAACCTAGACTCCAGACAAGATGATGCACGTAAGTACTTGCATACGAATCCCCACGAACAAAGAACAGCCGCCCGATGTCATGCAGACCCGAATCTTCCACCACTTGTCTTTGTCTCTCTCTTTCCATAGATACCTACCTACATATACACACATACACTTACTTCGTACACTGATACAAGAGTTTCAAATGTGCTGAGTATACGACAACCGAAAGAAGCGAAGACGATCTCCTACCAATAAAGGCTCTTCATCGCTCCCTCAACCTCCCTGGGCACGTCTCTGTTCTATCCTTTCTACATGCAGGAGAACTCACGCTTGTCGTGTTGGTCTTACCGGACAGATCCGAGACGATTGAAGCATCTCCAGTTGTCTAGGAAGAAGTTTAGATTGAAGGGCCCCCCATTCTTTCGTCGATTCAGGAGTCTGTCTACCGCATCTTGATAACGGAATTGTTTTCTCTCTGTCTTCAGATCTCCTTTCGAAATCTGTACACGGAAGATTCTATGTCTTATCTCGCATTCATCGCATATACGCCGGATCTTTTCTTCAGTCCTCTTCTCTCCCCTTCTGCGTCCCCTTGTTCTCTTCGAGCTCTCATATCCTTCCGAATCCCTTCCTCTCATCCCAACGGCATCCGAAGATGAAGGAGACTGGGTGGACTGTCCGAGCTGATCTCGTAGATATTGTCTTCTTTGCTCGTTCCCATGAAAGAGAGACGACGGAAGAGTAGATAGGAACGTCGAGAAAGAGAAAGACCGTTGAGGCCCATCTCCACTGGGGGGGTTATGAGGTGAGCGATCTCGAGGAAACGCCGCTGATGAGAAGGAAGAAGAAGAAGAAGCAACACGTCGGTCCCCATTCCCACCGCTATTAAGTCGCGTGGAGTGAAGTCCTCGAAAGAGTGCGAGAGCTGAAGGGGATTGACGTGCGGCAGGAGGAGAAGAAGAGGTAGATGTCGACAGATTCAAAAAAGTTTGCGGGGTATTGAGAGCACGAGCTATAGAATTATTCACTATAGTATGAGATGGTGCTGTCACGCTTATCACGGCACTAATAGATCGACGGTGATGATCTTCACCCCTAACAACTCCTCGAAGAAACACTTCAAGTGGGTCCGCGGTACGGAGATCTCGACTGCCACGAGTGACACTGCTTCTCCCCGCCCCCTGAGGAGAAGTTAGAATGCTTCCTGGAGGAAACTCCGGTCGAAAGAAGAGACAGTCTTCATTAGCTTCGTCAACTTCTGTATCTACGCATTCACCCTCGGTAATACAATAGTCGCTTGACGTGTAATCTTCATCGTCAAGGAGATGTACGTCAGAAACAGCTTCATCTTCATCTTCCGATGATGAATGTGTCTGACTCATGGAACGGGGGAAAGACACGCACTTGGCTTCTTCGTCTTCTTCGTTCTGTTGCATGTCTGTCCTTTGACTTGATAGAGGGGAGAAACGCGAATCTTGTTTGCTCGGTGGCCCGTCATCGTTACTGCTGCCTCCACTCCTAGCAAGAGTCTTCCTAGACGATCGACTTCTACTTTTCTCTCTTGCCCGCCATCTTCTTCTCTTCCTTCCCACAAGTGCTCCTACGCTAGGTCGCCATACCCCATACCAAGTGAAACGACTCCTATCCTCATCATCGTCAGCATTCTTCTTTCTCCATGCCTCTCCGGCTTGTACATCGTCATTCACACTGGATGGAGCAACACGAGGAAATGCGTCTCCGGTAGTTTTCTGGCGATCCCTGCTCACCCCAAGACGAAGCTCGTTTGAACTCCCTTTCATATCCGCGGCCTCATTCTCCATGGCCTCCTCAATGCCGTCGACTGGAGAGGTAACGGCTTTCTCTCGTGTCTCTCCGACCGGTAATGGTCCCGAGGCTCCTTGGCCGGCTGATAGATCACCATGAGGAGCATCCTCTGCCTTCTCTTCTCTTCCTATACTTGATAATGATGACGGACAAGTATGCTTCAGCCGTTTTGTATCCCCCTTCTTTTTCTCTTCTTCTTCTTCAGTCTCTCTTTCCTGAAGAATCCTAGCATCAGCTCCCGGCGGCAATGAGAGAGAGATCTGTTGTAGACTGTCCCCGGAACAAGACGATGAAGCAGGGAACTGCCCGGAAGGTTTAGTCCTTTCTCTTGAGATGTCTCTCCTTCCCTCATCACCCTTCCCTGCTGCTATAGCAAAAAGTGAAGTCTCGTTCTTATCATTCAATGAACAGCAGCAGCCCCAAAGACTGTCAGGCGACGAACTACAGCAAAGTCCATCACAGCATCCCTTCTTAGAGGGGAAGGAAGAAGAAAGAAGGCGATCTTCCTTCTCTCCTTTTGCGTCGTGTTCTTTTCTTCTTTCTCGACACCCTCCGCCCTCTTGCTCGTGAATCGTAGTATTCCTCTCTTTCAAGGACCCTGGAGTCTCTGAAGACCTGTCGTCCGTAGAAGACATCTCTCCTTCCTCCTCTTTTTTCTCTTCTGGAGAATTCCTCTTATTATCTCCCGGTCTACTCCGTTTCTTTTTTCTTCTCTCCGTGAAACTTTGAGCTCTCTCCTCTTGTTCACCTGTCTCGACAAGTGTATTTTCTTCTTCTTTAGAGTTCTGTCGTTCTTCTTTTGACTCCTGGGAATGTCCTTCTACACTTGGTCTCCCTTTCTCGGCATGATGGTTTGCACACCCTCCTCCGGCAGTCTTCCCCAGGTAAGGAGTGATCAAAGCCCGCTCTCCTTCTTCTTCATTCCTCCATTGCTTCACCTTCCCGTCTACTGTTAAGGTGGATCTCGGTATATACGTCAGATAGCAGTTGCCGAGTCTTCTACATGTAGGGCATACAAACACTTCTCCTCGGCGCTGTCTTAATTCTGCTCTCTCTTCTAGATCTCCACCCGGAAACATACGACGTGTCGATGTTCTTCTTGACCTTCTTCTCCTCCTTCTTTCTCTTCGTCGACGTTCTCTTCCTCCGCCTCCTCCTCTTTCGTCATCATCTTCTTCTTCTTCCTCATCTTCTCCTCTTCTTCTTCGGTCTTCATCACCTACCAAATCTTCGTCTTCTCCTTCTCGGCTCCTTCCAAACTCTCCCCGACGTCTTCTTCTCCCGCCTGTTACACCATCTGGACCACTCCCCCCACTCGAAAGTTCAGCGGAGACGTTTCTTCTTCGGCTTCTTCTCCCCCCTCTGCTTTCTTCACCAAAGATAAGACTCAGAAGTCTATCTGTCTGAGTACGTAGATTGGCTGATGCTGCGACGGCCTCTAAAGCTGTCCTCTCAATTGTTACTGTCTCATCACTAGGATGATTAGCACGACGACGAACGCCCCCCCCTTCGCCTTCTCCTACTCGCCTCCCTCCTCCTCTACCTCGATGACCTCTCGTCGTGGTACTAGCACTTCCGGGCTTCTCTTGAAGGCTTCGTATACAGTGGATGTGAGCGAGATGTCCACATGAGCTGAACATCGGATGAGATGCAGGAAAGTTCGCCTTTCCCGTAGAGCAGAGACGTCTTAACAGATTCAGTTGAGAAATGTGACCGAGTAATGCTAGAGGGTTAGCGACACTATAGCCTTCTAAACAGACTCCACAACGCATCTCTTTCTCCTCTTCAGTTAGGACGTAGCTCACCATCATCCTTGAAGCACCACGACGACGTACAACAGCGGAAGAAGAAGAAGAAGAATAGGGCGTAAGGTAAGAAGAAGAAGGAGAAGAAGTGCGAAGAGAAGAAGAAGAAACAGGACGACTCTCTGAGGGGAGAGTAAGAGAAGGCGATTTTGACGGAGAGTGTTGATCTTCACCTTCTTCTTCTCTTTTTCCTTGGTGGCTGGGCGTCTCTCTCTCCATAGAACTGTTCTCTATCTGGGTTCCTGAACATCTCACCCTTGCATGTACACTACTGCTGCTACTACTAGAAGACGATGAGAGACCAGAGTCTGTGGAAGACGACACCGAACCTTCTTCTCTTCTCTCTCCGGGGAAAGAGGTATCAGAAATCTTGACTCCTTCTCTCTCTGTCGAAATGCCCTGCCCAGCTGAACTTCCCTCACCTTCTCTTTCCTGTCTTGAATCTCTTCGACTTTCTTCCCTTCTTTTCTTCTGTTCATCTTCATCGCTCTTATTACTACTCGAATCGGAGAGCATATCAGCTTCCTCGAGAAATGAACTGAAGTCTCTTTGTCTCTGCTGAAGAGCTAGTAACATCTGTCTTTGACGTAGAGCCCCTTCATTTTGCTTCACTGAAGCTTCCGTCTCTCCATCCCCTCTTTGCTCTTCCTTTTGCGCATCTCCACCTCCGTCTCTCTTCTCCTCTTCTCCCCTCTTCTGCTGCTTGTCACGAGCTTCATTATCATCCCCACCTGCAGTAGACCGGTGAGGTGAGGGAACCACAGATCCACTCAAGAAGCCCTCCATACTCTTATTCTTCTTTTCATCATCTTCTTTTTCTTTTTCTTCTCTTTCAAAAAGACGACCCTGATGTCCTTTAACCCTCGAGACTTCTTCTCCTACTGCCTCACCCGATCTTCTCTCTCCTTCCCTTGCAATCCCTGATAGACGTGACGCCTTAGCATCCTCATCTCTCTCTTGAGCTGTTTCTCCTACCATTTCACTTCCTTGAGAAGTCATTTCTCTTCTCTTGCTTTTCTGTGTGTTCTTTTCGATGCGAGAAAGAAGAACTTCACAATATCTCTTGACTTCCGCGAAGGTGTCCTTGTGACTGCGTAGTTCTTCTACAGCTGCCTTGAGAGGTCTAAGAAATCTCCCTGGTATCACCCCACATCTTTCTTCATCTTCTTTTCTTTCTCTTTTTCTCATCCACTCATCAAAATCGCCCCTTCTATCTTCCTCAATGCTGTCTATCTCATTCGTATTCACGATAAGCTCTCCTTCTTCTTCTCCTTCTCCCCTCGCCTTCATCCCAAGGCCAGAGGAGACTAAACAAGGGAGAAGACCAGGACTTTGGACTAGAGCATCAAGCAACTTCAAGGCACTACACACAGGCTCATGTAAATATCCACTAGTAGAGATAGACGACGACTCGCTGGAAGAGTTCTTTGCATCTTCTCCCTCCTTTTCTTCTTCTCCCTCTTTGTCTGCCTTAGAGAAAGAAGAAGATGAAGCGACAGCATGACTGGTACTATCTTCTGGGTTCGCCTCCTGATTGCTCGTAAGTCTATCGCTGTGACGCTCATCAGATTCCATGCGGCGGTCTCCCTCACGGGACGAAGACGAGGAAGAAGAAGAAGAATCGTTAGCTGCGGGAGGAGGAGGAGGAGAGACAGAAGAAGACGCAGCGGGATTGCCTGTATCCTGTGGATGTGTGAGACCGTTCTTAGATGATGCCGAAGAAAGAGAATGAACATGCTTTCTAGATGATGTGACCTTGGCTCGAGAGAAGACGGGCCCGAGATTCTTTGCATGGAGTAATTGAAGTAGAAGAAGAAAGAGAGTATTATGAGCGTCGCCTGATATGAGAGCATCAATAAGAAGATCTTGCATGAGGAAGAATTCCGGAGACATGCAGGGAGTTCCCTTCACACTGCTGTCGTCGCGAGAAGGAAAAAGAAGAGATGCGTGAGGGTATCGAAGAGCTTCATCTTCTGCTACCTACAAGACACACATGCATCCAGGTCACATACACTCCAAGTGAAACAGTCTATACAACGCTTTCCGAATCCAAATCAGAATGACCTACGGAGACACGACGAATAAGTGACGAAGAAAAGAAAGATTTCTCCCCCCTCTCACCTCATTCCCTCACCTCCAGAAAAGAAAACCAGCGGAGATAGGCAAGCTCTCGTGTCATCCCGCAATCTCAGCATATCTATATTCGGGCATGGCGTGCGTCTGTACGTCTATCATATGTACGGCCCATATATGTGTACAGACTACTCTACGTAGATATACACACAGACTTGTATATGAGAGGCACTGTGCTCTCGACTCTTCGCCCCGCTATGGCATTCCAAGGCCACAGTATTCCTCTGTTTGCGTGAAGCCGCCTTGAGATCTTTACTCGCTAGGATTCTACAAAAATCTTCGTGTCTGGTATCTAAACAGAGCTACACAAACTGTAAGAGCCTCATTTCAAGTGCACATGTGAATATGCATGCACCAAGGCTGACTTTTGTACCTCCTCTACACACATAGACATATGAAGTATAGATAAGAATGCAAACAGACAGCTTCCCTTCTCGCTTCAGATAGATGGGTAGACAGACAGACTGACAGACCGATATAGTTCATATGAGCAGAACACGTTCCATATGGAACATGTCTATGTATATGAAGAGGGCAGCTCGGATTGTAGAAAGACAAGAGACAAACACGTGGAAAAGCCTGTGGATTTCCAATGAGATACAAACAGGAGATTTCTTGAGTTTCGCAGACTGGAGAGAAAACCACGAGACAGCGACTACGGTTTTTGTCTCCTCTGCCTCTTCCTTTCCGTCTGATCTATCCCCGGTCCAATGTCTCCCTTCCTTCTCATTGAACTTACCTGCATATCTGCAGGTGTGACAGCTGAAACCTGATCTCTCTTCATAGCAGGGATAAGAGAAGCAATCAATCGATCAGAGATTCCAAAGGCATCAAAGTACTTCCAGCTTTCCTTCTTCAATCTTAAGAGCGAGGAAGCAACTCCTGAAGAAGAACTTGAGCTTGACGCGCGATCTCCCCCCCCTCCTCCTACGTAGTAGCCCATCCCAGTCATTCCACCGCCGCCGTGACCCGGGCCCACACGTATCGATGGTACCGAGGAAGCAAGGAGCTTGTCTTTGGATCTTTGACTCTTATAGGTTGTCAATTCTTCTAAAAGAGACATGAAGGAGGGATGGAGCCGTCCTGATCTCCCTACAGCTCGCTCTAGACGTTGGAGACTCCGTGGTTGAATGGCGAGAAACTGGACGATCTGATGACGGAGAAGATACGAGTATCTATGAAGGAGTACCGACAGAGAGAGAGAGGGAGAAGAAAGAAAGAAGGATGGATACAAGGAAGAAAGATGTTGAACCATGGTGAGACTGAGATTATGGGTTGTTAAAGACGTGTTATACTGTGGGGACATATATATACTGGAGATACAGAGGGGGGCTGGCTCGCTATCGCTGATAGATGTGTGCATATATGTGTATGGGAAGCAGTCGAANNTTCGACTGCTTCCCATACACATAGTCATCATTTCCCCATGGACAGGGAGACATATTGCTGGGTATTTGTAGAATACACAATGAAGTTCCAGGAAGAATACAAGGAGAAAAAGCTTCACCTCCTTTCGGCTTAGTAATGAGGTGCTTGAAGGAAAGAAAGGACACCGGATCTTCGCCCAAACCAACCAATAAGAAAACCCAAAAGGAATGTATGCGTTGATTCTCCTATGAGTCTCCACCTTAAAATCTGTCTCCGCACAGCTACCGCCTAGAGGTGAGTGTTGTAGCTTGTCTCTTTACGCCAAGCACCTTCTTCTCCGCATACGTGAACACGTACGTATACCAGATACATACCTTTGATACGGGCAGTTACATACGTGATACATACGTACAAAAACGAAGAACGCGGAAATGACGACACAGGTCATCGTGGAGGAAGCGAAGGAGTTCAAGAAGAGAAGAGGACAACAGAGCCGTTTATATCTCACCGTTGTAGATACTTCTCTTTTGCATGTACTCGATGGAGATTCATTCTCTCCAAGAAAAAGACAGACGTGACACAGCTAGCTAGGAGTTTCCACAGCTCGAGGAGACAGAATTCTTCTGACAAGGTTTGAGAATCGATACGATGGCTAGTTGGGGTCCAGATTTCTTCATGTCTCGATGCCGCTTGTAGGAGTGATGCATGCAACGAGAGAATCGCGTCAGAGATCTTCTTTCCTTTGATATAATCTACGTCTTCATCTCTATCTTCTCTCAACCCGGACGGCATTCTACTCTCATCCCATATAGATGGCGAGAGACTCTCTCCTTCTTCTGCCCGAGAAGTAAGAGAAGGTTTATCTTCCCCGCCGCCTCGTGGCTCTTCTTCATGTGGACTTATTTGCAAACGCAAAACAACCGAATTTGAGTCTGAGACAGAAGACGACATATCTGCATCTTCATCTCTCCTTCTATTGTCTGCACCACCTAGAACAGAAGCTCCGATAGCCTCTCCACCTAATGAGATTGTCAAGACATCTCTACCTGTCTCTGCCTGCTGTGTCCTAGAAGAAGAAGATGAAGAAGAAGAAGCCACTCCTTCTCCTCTTCCCACTCCAGAGACAGGAGGGAGATTTCTTGTCAAGAAAGCGAACGGAAACAGCATTCTTCCTCTCGGGACCATCACACTACTTGTAGATGTAGGGAAGGAAGGTGATGGATCAAGGCGTCGTTGAGATTCACCGTTGTTTCGACTTCCTATGCCTTCACCTTCTCTTCGCATTCTCAGAGAATCATCACTAGGTAGAGGTAACAAGCCTGCCGGACCTGTCCGTTCTACGGAACCACGTAGAAGAGCAAGACTCTCAGCGATAGAAGACAAGACATTCGGAGAGGAAGAGGAGGAAGAAGAAGAAAAGGTGAAAGGAGAGGAAGGAGACGGGGGTCGCTGGTGACGACGATTAGGATAGGGAGAGGAAGCCTCTTGTGAGATAGAATGAGGTAGAAGTTTCTTAGAATGAAAATACTGAGGACAGAAAGACGCGAAGAGAAGAAAAAGAGGGTGATGATCATGATGACTTTCTTCACCAACTCCATCATGTTGTCGATCTTCATCATTCTTCATGCTCGAAGCAATCCCTCCCCTTTCATTCTTCTGCTTGTTTTCTGTCTCTCCCTCTTTATCATCTTCATTCTTTCTTTCCATCATATCTCCCCCATTTTCTTCTTTTCCTCTCTTCGTTTCTTCTTGAGAGGCCTCGGCTGTTTTCTTGGTCCTTTTCTTCATTTCAAGGAGAAACTGTTTCTTCCTATAGTGATGGGCGGCTATAAGAAGACCAATCTGGAGACAAGCAAGATCAGCTCCATCATTACGGCTCCTTTCATACTCTCTTAACTGTTCTATCATTAGCGCCTCTCCATTCCGTACCCAGTACCCCACTCTCACAGCTCCGGCAAAGAAGAGAGACCCGACAGCCTCCCGTACAAGCACTAGAGATAACTGAGAAGGAAAGAGAATATCGAGCTCTTCTCCTGCTACCCCTCTCAACGTCAGTGGAGGCGTTGATGTTAGAGGAGAGACTGCGAAGGACGATGAGGAAGAAGAAGAGGGAGACACTGTCGATGAGGACGATGCTTGAGATAGAAAGAAGACTTCTTCATACATCNNTACAAAGAATGAAAGCACGCGGCAGGGGCGTATGGAAAGAGCCGAGAGCGTAACCATGTGCAGAAAGAAAGAAAGAGATAGGCGAAGATAAAGATGAGGGAGAAAGAGAAGCATAGCGAACCGAAGGGACAGGTGGGAGGCGTAAGATGGCTGGGAGAAAGGAAGATAGGAGTGGAGCAAGACTTGAAAGAGAAGATGTCTTATTATCTAACGAAC
>NW_027154353.1:44395-45317 GCF_002600585.1 Cystoisospora suis
ATAGATAGATAGATAGTAAGGTCTGAGAAGGTTCTTCGTGAGCTCGCACTGTCTGGGTGTTCTTATGTGGGGTATGTGGGGACCGCCTCAGATGCTATTCAATCAGAAGACGACGAGCTATCCACCTCCATACGGAGAGAAAGGTGGGAGGGAGCGAGAGCGAAGAACACGATCCACGAACCAAGGTAGATATCCCTGTTGTATGCGTTTGATGTCAAGATGTCACTAAGTATGAGGATGCGTATAGTGTAGATACAGTTCGAAGGAGGAGAGAGAAGATAACTGCAGAAAGGAAAGCACGTGTGGCAAGTTAATGTCTCTCATCAGAACGTAACGAAGCACTCAGTGAAAACTAGTGACGTATAGCGATAGAAGTAGGGGTTACAAAAAGATTTAGAATGCTCAATAGATAGAAACAAATAGGCACAGAAGCGAGTTACAAAGACATCCACATAGAGATCCGGCAGAACTACACACATAGACTCATGTTTATACATGTATATCTATACGTATATAAATACATAGATTGAGACAGAGCTACGCCTTCTGCACAAAGCCGTTCTCTTCTTGAACGGTTGTCTCCTCTATGAAAGCAGGGACAGACAACCTTGACACGGATATCTGAATGACTTACAAGGCGTTTGATACTTCTGAGAAGTTCTGCCTCTAAAATCCAAGCGTTGTGCCAGTGAGGGATCATCTCATACACAACGTGCTCGCGAGAATGCCTGGAGAAATCATCAGGCAGGTAAAGAGAAGGAAAGCGAAAAGAAGAGAAAGAAAGATTCTGGGTTGGAGGAAAGAAATGGAGAGGTAACAAGACACATGTGACGAATAGCTAAGTATGTTTCTTATCTATACGTTATAGGGCAACACGCAGATACAGCGACAATAGGTGACATGTGATAGATAGATAGATAGA
>NW_027154353.1:45881-58022 GCF_002600585.1 Cystoisospora suis
AAGATAGATAGATAGATACGCATTACCCACGTATCTCATCTGTCCTCTCCTCAGGTATTTTTAGGCAGATTTCTACTCGGGAGCTAAACGCACAATTGGCACTGAGCCTCTCTGTTGTTCAGATACAGGTTTGAATGTCCGCACGCGGACTGGGGGGATGCTGCGGACAAACCAGTCCACCTGTATATACACACGACCGACTACACGGGCCAGTGACGATATCATCAGCGAACTCTTGGGAACCTGGATGTACATACAAATGGACGTAGAGATACCTATCTACCGCTGCCATACATATACATCTGTATATATGATATGTTAAGAGAAAGATGAGATAGGTCCATATATCAATCAACGACTGCAATCTCCAAGGCACAGCGTTTTCCCACGGAAGGTGTCTGCAGACGCGAAAAGTTCATATCGATGCAAAGCATACTGAAGCGATACATATCCGTTCTCGTCAACACCCTCCTTCCTTGAATCCCCCGTTTCGTAGTCCGATATAGATACTTATCATGCGAGTGAGCTTCATATCCGTATGGAGACAGACAGCCGAACTGATGTGTCAATTGACCAAGTAGATGGCTGTCTCCAGAGAGCCACTTTATCAATCAGCTGCTCTCTTTGCCCACTGTGGAACTTTCTCATCTACCTCTCTTTCTGACAGTCCAGTGTTACTCCTTTCTTCTCTCCGCTGTTCACTTCTATTTCTTACCTACCTGATCTGTAGATTGCAGCGATGGATTTGAAAGAGAAAGAACCAGAGAGGCTGCAGGATTGAGCACAGCTCCTTTACATTCTTTTGTAGGATTAACTGCCTCCACACTCTTTCCTCAGAAAGGACGTATGATAGATCCTGTAGAGCTCGTCTCTCTGGTGCTCTGGATATTCGCCGACCCCACATAGCATCGATATAGGCGAGACCAGTGAGAAAGAACAAGATGAAGACACGCGCAGACAAGAAATAATGACGCGCCTGGTAATTCTTCGACAGAAGACGAGGGAGAAACAACACGGTCCGGATGCAAGTATACACCTATATACACACATATACATATATATGCATATGCATGTAGATTGTATATGTGACAGCTGGACGGCATCCACAAATAGTTTCAGGGTATACGTGGGCTAGGGGGGACATGCTTCAACATCTTTCTCGCCACCTCCAGATACGCAGACAGCGTTCAGTCATGGACCCTCCCCCCCCGCTTTCCTAGGCTCTTCCACAGACAAAGGAGTGCGTCCAAATTGACATATTATATGAGCGTATATGTAGCTACATAGCTATGGATACCTAAACCTATATATCGACAAATCAAGACATAAATACATGTACATATATATGCAAGGGCTTGTGCAACTCAACGGTAAGGGGTCAGAACGGAGACAGAGAAATAGGCAAAATAATTTTTCTCTGGGTCCAAAAGTGTTTCGGAGACGCCGGGTTCGGCTTATATAGGGAGAAGACTAAACCCCCGTTAACCGAGTCCTACGTACTTGAGCTTTGGATTAACATACAGTAAACCGTTGAGCATCATTTCGATCTCGTGAGTTGACCTCATACTCGGAGCTTCTTTCAAGATTCCTATCGCCTTATTGACGAAGTCTTTCTCCCAGACAGCCAAGACAGCTAGCCGGGGAACTGTAAGGAGCTGGACTGTCAGGCAACTCAGATCTAAAGAAAGACAGAGACAAACAAAGGGAGACGTTCAGCAAGAAAGTGAAGAAAGGAAGAAGAATCGTCATCCACAGAAGGGCGAAAAAGACGAAATATACAGACAACTACGAGTATATAGGATACGTTTAGCACGTGTGCATGAGAGCTCGAGAACAGATCTAATCTTCTAGAGTAGAGAAGACAAGACGACTTGCTTCTCAATCAGGGATGGCGACCTTCCTTCTGTCTTCTTTGGCTTTTCTATCATCGTCAACATTGTGTGTCATCTAAGCAGCTTAAGAGAGATGGGTAGACGTCTGTTCTCTCAGAAGAGATTGAATAAAGCACAGAAGGAAACAAAGACTCAAGGCGAATGACTAGAGAGGAGAAGAAGAAGCGGCGACAAAGTCTGTCCATGAGATTTCCAGTCCTCTTCTCCTTTCTTCACTCTTTGAGCTAAGCATCTCTTCTCTCCCTTTCGCTCTGCCAGAATGCCCCTCTCATCTTTTCGTACATTCCCCTAAGTGGTCTCATTAAGTAAACAAGGCTAGCTGGCGATAATTCATTTGTGCCGAGCGACATACCGATTCATCTCTCTGTAATCATCTAGAGAAAGACGAAAGACGTGAGCTTCAATTTAGCGGAACGAAAGCCTTTGACGTGACCCTTTTGTAACACTTCAAGAATCTGCTGGAGAGCCTGCAGCTCAGATGATGTGTTACGTCCATTCATAACACGGATGGGTGGATGTATTCTATGTACCTATAGACTCTATAGAGATGACAGGGTGGTATTCTAGATATGCAAATGGATGTGTCTATCCGGTAGTACGTACACGTATGTATGTTTCTTACCGTAACTATACTCGGAGAAGTCGTCGTCATCTTCTTGCCCTTCTTCTTCTTCTCCGTCTTCCTCATTTTCTCGAGAAGAGGGAGATGTTTCACTACGGGCGATCTGTTCGTAGTGTTGAAGAAGAAGATGGGCAAACTTTTCTTTGAAAGAAGGCGAAGAAAAGAGAAGAATATATAAATCATGGAGATGAAGCTGCAAGGATTTTCGCTGAAGAGAATGCTCACATATCCATCTCATGAGACTTTGCGATGAGAGACATGTACAGATCATCCAGCGAAACCCAAGATGTGTCTTCGATAACTCATGCAACCATAGAACGACAGCCTGGGTAAAGATCGGAGTCATAGCAGTAAACGAGGTTTTCTTTCGGGATGGAGACAGACACGAAGAAGAAGAAGAGATCTTCCGTCTATCATTCTCTTGACTAAGAGACAATCTTTCTCTCTCTTGCTCTCTCTCTCCTCGTCTTCTCCCTACTATGACCACGCCCCCTCCGTTATGATCTCTATTCGAACTTCTATCGCTTCGTCTTCCTCTCCCCCCCTGGCCTTCTTCTTCTAATCTCCGTGCCATCTGAGAAGAAGAAGATCCAGCAGAAGGCTCTCCTCCTTGATGAGACCCGCCGGATGATGAACCGACGCTAGCAGAAGAAGAAGAAATGGGTGATTGCTGACGGCGACGTGCTTGTTGTGCCACCCCTCCTTCAGGTGTACGAGAGGTGGAGAGAGAAGAGAGAAGTTCTCTGGATCGCTCGTCTGTATCTCTCCTCCCTTCAGGAAGAAGGGGTGAAGAAGCTCTCTGACTTGAGGCTGCTGAAGTCCCCGCAGACCGACGATGACGATCCGAAAAGAACAAGGAAAGAGTAGAGGCATAAGAGAACGCCGAACGTCCAGGAAGAGAGGCAGATGAACTGAGAGAAGGCTGTGACGATGAACTAGACGACGAAGAAGAAGAAACCAACTGTAGCTCTGCAGCACGACGAGACGCCCTCTGATCATCATTGAGATCTTCTTCTTGTTCTTCTCTTCTTTCTGTTTCAGTGACATCTCCATCTACCCTCGCGGTTCTCCTCATTTCATTCCTACAAGCTGTCTTATCTTCTCGATCTTCCCTCACATCTTCGACGTTTTCCATCGCTTCTTCAGTCTCTCTCCCCGAAGAAAGCGTTCCCTGACCCTTCTCTCCCATCTTTCCCTCCTCCTCGTCTCTAGGTCTCCTTAGACTCGCCCTAGCCTCTCTGTCCACTCTCATCTCTTCTTCTTTTTCCCTGCCTCTTGCTCTTCTTCTATCGGCGACCTCTTCTTCGCCCTCTCTCTCTCTACGATCTCTCTCCCTTGATGCCTCATCTCCAACACCCAGACATCTCTGAGCTTCTAGTGTAGCGACAGTGCCTGCAGTGACAGCTAAGTCGACTCCCATATGAGACGTCATGCCTACTGTCAAAGCTCCTACTTCTGCGGCGGGCATCAAGAGGTTCTCCTTTCTTCGGGTTGTGCCATGAAAACGTTCAGGAGACGGATTCTTCTCTTCCCTATGAGAAGTATGAGAGCGACTTGTCGTCTGCCCCTCTTGTTGGTCTTTTCCTTCTTCTTCTCTGTGTCCTGTTTCACTGGAGGTCCCTTCCTCAGCCGATTCATTTCTACACCTCTTCCCACACTGAGATAACGTTTCCGGGTCTGAATCGTCAGAGGAGTCATCTTCTTCTTCTTCTAGGTCTCTACAGAGAGAAGAGAAGCGAAGGACCACGTTGTGTATAGCCTGACGAAAGATATCTTTGTTATGGTCAAGATGTAGTAAGCTACGATGCTCGGTCCTTAAGCGCTGTGTGATGTATGAGATACATGCAGAGATATGCTTCTGAGCTCGGAGACGTAGAGAAGAAGGAAGAGAAGAACATGACGCGGGGCCATCCATCTCGGGAGTTACGCCTTGGTGTTTCGAGCAAAAGCCGGATGGTGACCATGAGCACGGATCGCCACAATCGCAGCATCCCCCACTCGCTTGAATGATCATGTACTGATGAGATGAGTGATCTCCATTCAGGAAACAGGGAGCTACAAATCCACACACAGAGACACAAAACGATAGATAGATAGATAGATATAGTCAACCGTACAGGGAGAGGCAAAGAAGCAGATGATTCGCATTAAAACAAAGAGAGTCGGAAGAGATTTTGGCTATGAAGCATCACCTGTGTCTAGGGCATAGAATAGAGAGCTACGCGAGCCGAGAGCATCTGAAGTGGTGTCCAAGGAAACTTCGAAACAACGAGAGAAAGAAGAAAGGAGCTAGATGACAGAGAACATGCTCACCCCAAGTCGCGTTTGTCGTGCTATGATATATTCGCATAGATGCGTACCTCTAGACGGAGAGAAGTATCCCCCGTCTACCCCTATCCATCTGCCAACTTCTTCGCCGCCATCTCTCGATCTGTGTGGAGCTCACTTTCTTCACATCTCCCTCGAACTCAGACTCAGGTCTCCGTTTCTAACATGCCTGCAGTTTCGTTATTTTTGTATACATGTGTCCTGGGACAGAGGCGCCTCGTTAGACGTGTGTCTGTTTCTCTCCGTCTCATTACACGTACTCAATGGTTATAGATCAAGCACCTCGAAACGAATGAACAGGAAACAGACTAGATAGATAGATAGATTAAAGATAGATAGATAGATAGGAAATGTGAGACACAGGCAACACCCCCGTCCCGCTCTACCACGCAAAGTCACTGAAGATAACTTGGAAGCTCTCAATATCTATAGGTGTCCAAAGTAGGTTTGAAGTTTATTTTGCACTCCGCTCGGGGGGTGAAAGCAAAGAACAAAGAATAGGCCTGAGTTTTTCCTTCTACTCTTTCTGATGTATAACCTACCGCAGACAACGCATGTCGAGTCATGTTCACAGTCGATACACCTGAAACCTATATCACCCTTTCTCAATTGAGCCCCACAGGCACCTCCCCCGTCCTCTTCTAGAGAAGCAAAGGTTTCTTGATAGAAGGAGACGCATGAGCATGGTGCAGAAGCTTCTCTTAGGAAAGATCTCCCGTCTCTACCTCTTCTTTCCCACCCATGCCCTTGTTGAAGCATCGACTCTTGTTCTTCTTTCTTTCCGCCTCCCCATCGACTCGCCTTCTTATCTTCTCTCTTGGACGACGTAGCTAGGCCAACCGCAGCAGGTGTAAGGTTAGAACGAGAGGTAGAAGAAGAAGTAGGGAGCTCAGATACATTACTGCGGTCACCAGGAGGAAAAGATGTAGTAGATAAAGGATGGGAGTGACCCCGGGGATGCGTAGAAGAAAGAGAAGAAGAAGTTTTGAGGTTCAATAAGGATGATGAAGATGGGGGAGAAGACAAAACATGACTATATTTTCTTCTTAAATTACGTGCGTCTAAGCAGGACCCTGTACAATACAAAGCCCGCCTAAGTACGCCAGTCAAGAAAGGAATATCTCCGATCGTTATGTCATCTAGATCTCTAAAGATCTCATCTGGATCAAGTCCTAAGCCTGGGAGGGGAGACCAAGACACAGAAGAGAGGGGAGAACAAGAAGAAGAGGAGGACGGACGAGACGTACCGGGAGAGCGTAGGATCGCCATCGCGATGACGAGGGTGCTGAAGTCGAGAGAATGAAGGAAACGAGAGTAAGGAGAAGGATAGTAGGCTACTTAGAATTCTAAAGTGGAGAGAACGGAAAAAAAAGAACGACTTAGTATCATTCATGATATACTAAGGACGATACATCTTTCATCTTGGTTGTGACAAAGACGCCTTAAAAGTATTTGCATGCTTTTGAAGCTCGCTGTTCCCTGCTCTACTTAGAAAAGGTCCAGCCAAAAGAAGACAGATCTATTGAAAAGAAATAGCTGTAAGGCGTTCGTTGTAGATGTGTGCTAACGAGAAAGATTCACGAGCTCTCCGAGTTCACCAGCACTGAGAGGAACAGAGAGTTTGGCTGTTTGTCTCCTTGGAGCAACGCAAGAGAAACGAAGAGAGGTAGGTAATTGGAGAATCTTCTCTTCAAGGAACTGCCAGGAAACCCCAACCTTTTCATCCTCTCTGCCACGACAATTTTCTAAAAGGTAACAATCGTCTCTCTCTTCTCGTGATTCTTTCGACCTCCTTATAGCGAAGAGTCCCCTCTACACACAACACGATTCGTCGATGATGCGGAGGGAAAAGGCGATTCAGGGAAAGAGACAAAAACAGGTAGATGGAAAGACATTTAGAAGGAGACATAAAACAAATGGACGACAGATACACGAATAGTAAAAAGTAAATTCGAAAGAGACATTCAATCAGAGAGGGGAAAAAAGGTTAAGAGGAAAGGGGAGGAGATTCTCGCTCTCTCAAAGGGGGGGGGGTGGATGAAGATGACGATGCATCGAAGACTCTTCTCTTGTACTAAATGAATTAGCTTTGCATGCAATGTAGCGAACAAACAAGCTCTCCAAAAGGCTTCTCCAGCCTCCTCCTCCTTCGAGTCTCTCGCGGTTCTCCCCTACGGAACGCTGGAGTCCCCTCCGATCTCGCTGGTGCCCCGTCCGGTCCGTCCGGGGCCCATAGGAGAAGGCCAAGCCGAGCAGCGGGAAAATCGCAGAGGGAGCGAGGCGCCGACAATGTTTTCTTTTCTGCCTCTTCTCAAGGATCTCTCTGAAGAAAAAAGGTAAGTGTAGAGGGAAGGAAGGCAGTTTAAAGGATGTCAGTCACGTAAACTAAAGAAATCAAGAAAGAGATTGATTGAAGAGTGGATGTACCTGTGCCTGTGTAGGGTGAATGGGCTCAACGATGACCCGTGGTATAGGTACATTAGACAAAACTGCCTCGTTTTCTCTTTTGCGTGATTTCTCTGCTTTCTTTTCTTTCTCCGCCCGTCAACTTATGGCTTGGCGCATCTCGAAGGCGTGCGTGATCCCTCCTTCCGGTCTCCTCTCTACCGGCTCCCTAGACTTCTCTCCGGGAGGTGACCGGAGCAAGGATCCATTGGGGTAGCTGGCCGTCGTGTTCTGTGCCTTCTCTCTCTTTTGAGAGGAGTTCTTCGGTGCTCCGCCGGTACTTCGTTGATAGAAATCAATGAATTTTTCCGGTGCGGATTTTGTAGCTTAGCGAACACAAAAGATCTGCAAACAAGGCCTCACTGCCGCTACCGCCGGCAGCCGGTCAGGTGTCATCCTGTCTTCCGTCAGAGCACACACCATAGATAGCACCTGCCGTCTTTCGCTGCCTTCTTCTCAAAACTGGCAGGTGGTTATGAAGAAAAAAGGAGTTGTGTTGAGCCGATAACTAGGACGACAAAAAAAGTCACGTTTCTTGTGACGAAGTTTTCGACCGTTCCGCGTTGTCCGTGGTGATGATGGTCCGTCTAGAGATCTACGGGAGACAAGAAATCATCGCTCCCTTCTCTTCATTCCTTTTCATTGTTTCTTCTCTCTCATTTGTGTCTTTTCCTCCATCCCTAGTGTATCTCCAGAGTGCTAATGTCTCCTTACGTTGTGTCACTTGAAGAGTTAGTGACACAGTTCGATAGACCCCCGTCTAAAGAGAGCAATAGAAAGACAGACCGACCTGTCATCCTTTTCCAAGACGGGTGCATGAGTCTTACCCAAATCTCTTACGCTCTCGGACGTTGCACAGTGAGTGAGAGAAGGAGATCTTAACAAGGAAGTGAGAGAGTGCTGAGTGACTGCCCCTCATTACTCACCCCTCCACTCCATGGTCCTTAAGATTCACTTCATCTTTGCTCAGAGTAGTGAACAGACATTGCGGCCAAAACTTGATTCAAAGGACGTACCTAAGTTTAGATATATAGCACCTATTAGCTGAAAGTGAAGAAGGTTTCGTTCATCGTGTGCATGATGGAAATGTAAAACAAGTGAAAATGAGATGAGGCGCTGTCTTTCAACTGCATGGAAGTAAGTTTTCGAGAGGGTTCTTTCTCTTTCTTCTGTTGATGCATGCGTGCAGGTTACTTGGTTCCTCTTTGTATGGTACACACTTCGGTGGCAACAGACGTCGGCACTACGAAGCTCAAGGGAGTGTGTTTCTTACAGGAGGACTTTTGCTTTTATATAGCAACCAGAGCACTCCTAGCCCATACAAGACAGAAGAAGTAGCCATCAATCATTCAAGTGTCTTTGTCTACTCACAGACAAACATGGAGAGCGTACCATCTTCATCTAGAGTGGGGGGGAACAACGAAGTATCACATGTTTCTTTGGAAGCCAATTCTGTCGAGAAGGCAAAGAGCAGGAGAGAACATCGAAGGGCTCTACCACACAAGAGAGCCTCATCATCTCGATCTTTGTCAAGGGGAAAAAAGTTTCTCGTGACCGCTGCGAGTGTAGTCAGTCTTATCGGGGTTCTGGTTGCACTTGGCAGGTTCATGAAATGCAGGGCAGCTCTCTCATCCTCTGTCTTTCAGTCAAGAGGAGGACTACACAAAGGGGGAGCATCCGCAAGAAGGTTAGCCGAAGGGGGGGAGGAGAAGGACTCTGGATCTCCTTCGGAGCCATGCAAGAGTCAGCTAGATACTCTACTTGAGAGTCTCGGCGTAGACACCTCGAAGATACTGTCTTCAGATCATGGCGGACAACAGGGAGAAGGAGTGAACTGCGAAAAAGAAGAAAGGAGAAAGGATGAAAAGAAGGCGGGGGAGGCATCCAGAGGAGGGACAGCTGAAGATAGTATGGATCAGGAGCTATGGAGGGCAAAGATGAAACACAAAGAAAAGCTAGCAGAACTCCGATTTTATTCGCACCAGCTGCAAAATAGAGAGAAGAGACGACAGCGTGCCCGATCGCAGGAAGAATCAGCCCTAGAGCAGAGGTCGTCGAAGGACGACAAGGGAAGTTCCAGAGGGCAGGAGGGAGGAGCCGGTGATAGTGAGGACTCCGATGATGACTGGCCATTAAGGATGAGAATCAGGGAAAAGGAAGTAGAGGTGGAGTTCTACAAACGCCGAGTGGACAGACTTGAACAAAAGAGGACAGCATGGTCGCCAGCAGGGACAGGAGGGAGTCCAGCAAGAATCGAGCACGAGTAGCGAAGAAGAGGAAAGTGAGGGCGCTTTCCAAGGGACTCAAGGGGGCGATAGTCACGGGGGCAAGTGATGTTTGGAAAGCACGGATGTTGCTG
The DNA here is from genome assembly GCF_002600585.1 of Cystoisospora suis. Lineage (NCBI taxonomy): Eukaryota > Apicomplexa > Conoidasida > Eucoccidiorida > Sarcocystidae > Cystoisospora > Cystoisospora suis. Next base: position 55,528 of record NW_027154353.1, read on the forward strand.
AGGGAAGGAGAAGCAGTGGCGAGACTGCGGCAGAGCCGGAAAGAGAGACGTGAGCAGGCAGAAAACAGGGGAGCGCCCTACAGAAAGGACAGGAGGAAGCTCAACAGAAGTGAAGCACGAGCAGCGAAGAAGCGGAGGATCTGAGGGCCTGACAGGGGTCATAGTGACAGGGCCGGTGATGACAAGAATGCATGGCGGATGCAGTTCGGACAACAGGCAGTGGGGACACAGCTGCTTTCGAGGGCAACGCCAAGAGGAGCGAGAAGGCAACACAGGGGTGCCTCACACAACGTGGAGGGGACTATCCAGATGTTTGAAGAAGTTCCTTGGCCGAGCATAGAAAAGACACGTAGGAGGAGGTATCATTCAGAGGGGCCAAGAGGAGGGCCGATCATGATATGAGAAGGTTTCTGAAGAGCCATTGAAGAACAATGTAAACATACAGGGACGGCAAGAAGAGGTGCGATTACAAACGCTTCCCTTCTTTAGTGATGTCTATTTCGCAGTTTCTTTCTCTCGTCCTCTCTTTATAGCGCTTGAGGATGTCAATGGTGTTGGACGAGAATCTTCTTCTCTTTTCTAGATAGAAGGATTCTCTCGATTTTTCATCTCAAGTGACACTTCCGTTACCCCTCTCCCCCCTCGATCCATCTTTGCCTTCGTCACACAAGCTTCACAGGCGAAGGCGACAACGAGGGGATTCTTGACAAGAAAGAAGCAGGACTCCCGGTAACTTGCAGTCCTCAGCGCATGAGGGGGAGAAAGCAAGAAGAGATGGAAAGCAGGAGATAGAGAGACAGTTGTCTTCTGTGGTGTTCTTTTAACCGCAGAGTGTCGTCGGTTGATATGCAGTCTGAAGAGATAGGGAAGGAGGGACTTGCCTACCTCTTTACGAAGTCTCACTATCGTTTCCATCGTCAATGTAAACACGAGGCGTTCTTATTGGTTTTTCCTTACCGATGAAGGAACAGTATTTAGAGTGAAACAGAAGATGGATGATACAAAGCCTCTTTCCTGTACAGTGTATGATTGTCAACTTTTTAACATTCATCTTCTCTCTTTTGTCCTTTTTGATTTTTTCTCACGAAAGTATGCTTTCGTGAGATTTTATAGTGCGTTTGTCCGATGCCTTTTTTCGGGCATCATCATCGCCTTGTTTTAGTTGTTCTTCTCTATCCATCTAGCCCCAGGACTTTTTTCTCGTCTCTCTCTCTGTTTTTCGCTTGGGTGTGTGGTGATTTCTCCCGGATTAGAAGAGAGAGAAAGAGAAAGAAAGGAAAAGAACGAGGTAGAGAGACAAAACCGCAGGGGACGTAGTCGGAGCTGCAGCGACAGGCAGCTAGCCATCGATTCATGTCATCGATGGGTCATGACGACTCGAGTTTTTTTTTTTTTCAGATCCGCGTGCTTCATGCGTCGATCTTTTTTTTTTTTTACTTCGTTGTCTTTATTTGGTCTGATTGTCGTTGATCCTTCGGCGTAGTCATAAGATAGAAACATAGATACACCGGTTGCCGACAGGATCTGTCGTTTTGGGGGGAGAAGTGGCCTTGTGTGGAGCCGAGAGGGTTTGATGGGCTTCCAGTTGGCTTCACATTCGCTGATATAAAGTGAAACGGAGGGCTGGTTTTGTCTAGCCGCGGACCTCTAGCGATCTGGTTAGGCAGGGGAAGGAATATAGTCGACGGGCCAACAGGCCTGGAGTAGCGAGAAAAAGTGGGTTCATCCTCATTAGCAACGGATGCCCACGTATCTGACGATGCATGCATGCATTGAGTTGCAAGGGAAGAGAGTGCTCATCGATCCTCGCGATGGAGGCTGTGAACTTCACGACGCATACACGATGGGTCGTAGGGCGGGTCACTAGTAGCTCATCGCAACCCTGACGGAGATCGACCCGATGCCACGGGGTAATAGTGGTGGCAGGGAAAGTGTCAGCTGCCTTGGCTGGTAGCTGGGTGTCATGAAGATAGATCCTCTTTTCCTTCCGATCTTCCCTTCCTTTTTATTAGCGTGTTCGAGAGACTGGTGATGGATCGTCATTAGCCTTCGGGGACTTCCTGGTGCAATATGTCAAGCGGAGGGAAAGAGAGATAGAACGGGTGAAGGAAGAGACAAGTGTATCAGCTTGTGGTGCGATCCGTGTTTATTATCGCGAACAGAGAGGAAAAGTACTACGAAGATGGACGATCACAAGTGTTGATTCACGCGGAGAGGAGTCTGACGAGGTCCCACGAGCTGCAGAATTGTGGCCCCGCTCGGGTGGTCGTCCAACTCGATGCCACCTTCCGTGCTTGAGATGGTTTAGATAGATTCTCGCTGATGGGACACGACAAAGAAGAGAGAAGCTTGAGCAGGTAGCACGAAAACAGCAAGAGAACACTTTTGAGCTTCGACTTCACCAAACTCCTCACGTTCTGACACCATGGTGCAGTTTAGTATACGGCTGGAGAGGAGAACCAGCTGCTGCTGGCTGTTGGGACGTTCGGAGCTCC
>NW_027154353.1:58311-64387 GCF_002600585.1 Cystoisospora suis
CAGCGTTACTGTAGCAGCTCACCGGCTGACTATTAGCCGAGTGAGCACTGCAGGCTTTGGCGGGTATATCAGCTAGCACTTCAGCAAGGCTCGGTTTTATCACAGATCTCAAGTACTTAGTCACCTTGGTTCTTCAAGTCGCGGCCTTATCGGAATGCTCGTGAGCAGAGAGGGTTTTGTGCCCAAGGTCTGTCAGGACTCCCAACAGGGTGGCGCCCCCCTGCCTGGTGTACCTTATCAAAGTGTGAGGGCAATTATTGGACTGCGCAGTCGATCATTTGCCGCGCCACTGGCACAGCCGGAGTGATCTAGCGAATGAGGAAACTAAAACTTTTCCCCGTCCTGACAAGTCGGGTGGCTGCCCCCTCTAGGGACGCCGCCCCATGGCGAAAATCCCTGTTTCCTGGATAGACAGAGGAGTCCCACAAAGGCTCTGCGCGCATCAAGCCACGGAGTGACGTTTGTAAATCTCATGCCTGATTCAGGTGTTGCTGTACTAGGCGTCAAGCATGAGAGATTGAAAGAGGGGAAGCGCCGTCAACAGACGGAGATTTCCTCTAGCTACGATTGAAAAAGTTCTGAACGGACCGGGGTACTCAGTAAAAACTCCTCTGGTTGACTACCTGATGATACTACCGCATGAGGTCCTCAGGATTAGGTCGAGGCCAACCTCTGGTAACGTTCCGGTGGAGCACTCTGGCCAGAACCGGGATGCTCACTGGAACTCCTCCGCTTTACTCCCTTACAGTACTCTCTCGTAAGGTCCGCAGGGTTAGATCGAGGAGGACCTCTGGCAACTTTCAGATGGATTGTAACTTTGTGCCACAAATAGCTTCTCAATACCGGGGCAACTTGAGAAGAATTCACTAGGGTAGGAGCGAGGGCTGAGGCCACACGGCCAGGTGGAAGAATGCTAGCGAGCTGTTAGTTGAGTATGGCCACTGGTTTCTGATAGCCGGAATGGATGTCGCCTCCTGTCACTGCAGAGCGCCATCTGCACCTTTCTACCTTGTTATTACTCCGAAGCTGTCTGTCGCCGTGACTGCAGCTTTGGTAGCCACCCACCGCCTACCGATTGCTTACCTTCGGCCGACTGTCGCCCCTGAGTTTCATTGGGCTGCTCGGACTGCCAAAGGGCTGCCACCCTTTGGGCTAGTTCGGCGCGCCCTCGTCTTGCTTCTGCTGCTGTTTCGCCCGTGCCCGCGCCTTCCGCCGCTGTCAGCTTGCCTCCCAAGGCGCGACGCGGCAGCAGAATGCGGCATCTCTTTGGGTGGCAGCTTCGATTACTTCAGTTTTAGCAGGCGCTTCCCCGACCTTCTGCAGGTAGAAGGCCGCACAGTAGGTCTTCGGAACGTCTCCGGGGGGAAGAAGGGACGGCGTGAATCTCCGAAATAGTTCGCGGCCGAGTCCGCGCACCAACCCTCATTGCAGATGCAGCACATCGTGGTATGCGCCATTGCCGCCTCAGGTCAGTACGCCGTGGAGTGTACGGTATGGAGCTGCTAGCTTCGATGGCGGTCTGGGCACCTCTGGGCTGTTCGCCGGACTAGAGCTAGGTCACTTGAAATAAGTTGAGTGGAGTGCGGCTCCACTTCGGTAGGATTCACCGGCTCATGAATCTGATCAAGGATTATCTCTTAGCTTTGTAAAATATCGGACGCTGTCAACAAGAACTGACGGATCAACTGTTAGGTGTATTTGTCTGTGTATGGGCAGAGAGGATGTATTCCACTATAGTATGTAGTTAGAGGATCGGCCAGCTGAAACGTGAACGCTCGTGCGATGCAAATGCCACAGATGCACAGTAGCCGTAGAGGTGGAGAAGGTGCCTGGTCCGTCTTTCTCCCTAGTTGAATAGGCTAAGGTTTCACCAAGGGTCTTATGAAGACTTTCACCACATCAGTAGCCTGGGGGTTGCTAGGGGTGACGCGCAGCTTGTGACGCCCCTACTGGACTGCAGTTCCTGCCTCCCGTCAGCATTAAACACTCTTGCGTTATGTGTTAGGAGAGCGGCAGGACAGCCGTACTGATATACTAGCCTGTGCACTATCACTGTTGCTATGATTGTTGTCGAAACGTCAGAGACTGGAACAATCTCCGGCCACCTGGGAAAGTGATCTCTCGTGACTATGACATACGAATAACCTCCTCTAGTTCTAAGCAGCGGCACGTACGCGTCGATCGTCCACGCCGAATCCTCGTTCTTACAGGCGACACTCTTTGTCACCACGTTGCTCCCTACATTGTCCTGCTGCCCGTAGTGTCCCTGAGCGGGAGCTGCGGTTCGCCTTTTGCGAGTCTCGCCGTGGGGACGAAGGCGTAGTCAGGGGAGACCTTATTTCCGGGGGCCGGTGTCCCGCGTCCAAAGCTCTTAGTGTCTTTATTGTACGAGAGGGGGGAACGCAGGAGCGGTTCAACGTGGTATGGTTGAGATACCTCCCCATGCTCCAGCACGAAGTCAAACTCCTGCAGGCGAGGCGTCCACCTTGCGTCCACCTTGCGAGTCTTCCCTTCTTGGCCATCTGCAGCCCGCGAAACGATAACTGGTCGGAGCTAACGATTCAGCCTCTTCCTACGATGAATTCCCGAGGCTGGAAACTACTGCCAGGACCTCTAGCTCAGCGGCCGGCCACCCCTCTCTGATCCTATGAACACGCGGCTTGCATACCCACTAATCGTTGGAGTTGGTTTGTTTAGCAGTCATTGTCCTAAATGGGCACTCCACACCTTGGCTGACGCGTCGCAGTCAATAATGTAAGGGACCTCGGGACGTTGATGGGGTGGAGGAGGCACCCCGGTACCACCGCCAGTTCTTCCTCTGGCCTGAGAACTGCTGACAGGCATTGGCCGTCCCACTACAACGAACCCTTCGGGACCTGCGTAAAGAGTGGCGCGGCAATTTCAAGAAACGGCTGAACCTTCGACAGTCTCCTGCCAGTCCCGAGAACCGTCCTCAACAGCTGAAGACCTGGCTTCATTCCTCGACGGTTGGTCGCGTGACCGCAGTAGAACATCTCGGGTGAAAACAGCGGACGGTGAATCAGGATTCTCAAATCTCTGGCAGACCTTTTCTAGCCTCTTTATGTGTTCACCTAGCCCAAGCTAGAAAACGCTAACACCTCCAGGTTAAATTAGGGCTTCTGTCCACTCAACTCTCCCTTGAACGGCATCCATTAAAATGCGAGACGCTGCGGGCGCATTACACAACCCCAACGGCGTCACCTTGAATTAATATAGCCCGCGTGAGTAGTGGGCGCCGTCTTTTCCGTGCCTTCGTCCGCCATGGGCATCTGCCGACACTCGAAACCATGTCCAGCGTGCTGCTCGCTGGAGGGCTGCGAAGGTATCGCCAAAGCGTGGCAAAGGGCATATGTCACTGATGACGAGCTTGCTCAAACGCGCATACTTCAGGCAAAACCTCCATGCCTCGTCTTTCTTGGAAACAATCACTATCGCTGTCGCCCAAGGTGAGGTCCTGGGTCCAACCACATTTTGAGCGGTCATTTCCTTCGTCTCAGCATCCATTATACCCCTTCGCGGGGACTGTAGAGCATGGCTTTGCATCTCCCGCGGCCCCCGTGGCTGTCGTGCCTCATGTCCTGGAGGAAGAGACTCTCGAGAAGCGAAAAACGTGCCTGCAGCGCGCCAGGGGAGGCGAAGCAACTTGGTACATTCCTCCCGTGCTATGCAAGAAGGCGTGTCCTGGAGGGAAGGCATCTCTGCCTCCCTCAAACAGGGTCCGACATTCCCTGCAATCTTCTCCCCTCATCGGCCTCTGTTCCTATTGCCGAGTAAGGCCGTTCATTGTCTTGTTCTCCTCCAAATCCGTGCAATGATAGCACCTTTGGTAATCCTGGAAGGCTTTGGCGAGGGGTTAGTAGCGCGAGTACACCACCGCGTTGTGGGTTCCGTTTCCTCTACCTTCCGCGTTGGGGACTGGCAGTGCTCCCTCTTCGGGACTTAGTCCCCTAACAAAGATTCCAGTACGCTACGGTGTTAGATTGAGTTAGTAGAGTTTACATACACGCTTGCATGGATAAGACCACGGCCTCATCGCTGCAGATAGGAGCTACAACCCATAACGCGGTATTACACTCTTGAGTGTGCTCCGCCAGCCTGGGCGGACATCTCTAGAACTTACCCCGCAAATGGGAGCGTACACCGTTTTGGTGTCAGATGTGTAACACGCAGCAGAAGTTTACTGACTTGTTGGTATAGCGCAGCCTTCTCCCATGCAAAGCCCGCGGCAGAGGTTTTCGATGGTGCCTCCTGCAATCCTACGCAGGCAGGTTCTCTTCTGGTAGTGTAACACAAACCTTATGCCATGTCCTGAAGGCACCGAGAGAAGGCAGGGACCATCCCCCTGCGGCTCTCCACCGCTCAGAGGCGATAACGTACCAATCAGCAGATGGCGAATAATGCCATCTTCTATGTGACGGCGAACAAGCCTAAAGAATCTGACGCATTGCCAAACAAAATGCATCAGGCTACGACTTAGGATATGGCTGGTTCCTGTTCTAGGCCGGAGCCTTCTGAGTGGGGTTTTTACGTTTGTTAGATAGAATTTGGGAGGCGGGGGGGAAGGGAATCAGTCATGGCGATGATGCACGCAGCGCCCTTGTCGCATGGTTTCATTGATAATGTGAAAGCACACGTATTTTTGTCCTGTTAGGTTTTCTGACGCTTATCTGAGGAGCACTGGAGATGCTGTTCATGTGAAGTCGACAGAAACCCGGGGCCGGAACCTGTAGCGTATCTCTCTCCATTCCCCCTTGTTACTCTCTCTGCTTCATTCATCTCCGTCTTGCTGCTCGCGGGTGCCGTCCGTGCCCCCCCCTTCCCCGTTCGCCGGGCCGCCCAGGAGGCCGGTCCGGGAAGGGGCGAAGCGCAGTAGACGAGAACCCGAGGAGAGAGCGAGGAGCCGACATCTTTCCTTGAGATTCTTTCTGGTTTCCCTGGAGCTAGGGAGCACATGGAAGAAAAGAAAGGCAGTTCAATGTGAAGTGAGCGAAATTAGGAAGGGGGCAAAGAGGGAGAATGGAAAGCTGATGTATGTGTGGTGTATGGGTTCGTGGATGGCTTCGGAGACACCTGCACCGCGACCTCCGTATGACACGCAGTTCGGTTCTCCTTTTTTTTCCTGGCTTCTGTTGCTTTTTCTTTTCTTGGTCGCCTCATGTTCGTCGTGTTATTGCGATTGTGTTGGTGATCTCCTTTTTCCGATCTGTTCTGTGTACGATCTCTGCGGCACTTAACCGGGACGGGACCCGTTGAGGCCACCTGTTACCCGGATCCCTCTCTTTTCTTTATCGTCTCACTCTATCCATAAGAGAGAACTCAATCAATCTACTTCTTGTGCTGCTTCGGCATCTCTTTACCCCGTTCCGTAGCTTAGCAGAAAGAAGCTTGCGCAGTTCCCCACCGTGTCTCCGGCTGGGCATCCGATCAGCGGTCGTCCTTGCAGCACAGTGTTGACCGCAGATAGTCACCTGCCATTGCTCGCTTTTTCCGTCGAAACTCACCATTATGACGCCGCATAAGAAATTGCTTTGAAAAATTCTCTTTAGAAGGACAGACCGCCGTATTTCCTGTGACCGGTTGTCCTCTATTCTTCTGAATGTGTGTGACGACCTTAGCTCCCCGAAGATGCCACGGCACACAAGCAGTTAGCACTCTCGTCTCTTGGTTTCCTCTTGGCGTCTGTCTCTCTTGTGTCGCATGGGTTGCCGTAATCTGTACGGTATCTCCATTTTGATACTGATGTCTCCTGACGCTGGGTCACCAGAGTGCATCACACGGTTCGACAGGGGTGGAAAGAGAGAGAACCAGACACACCGAGCTGTTCATTTTCAAGGCGAGTACATCTATCAGGCCCGCTCTCCTACCGATCGCACCACGTTATAATGTGTATAACAGGGACAGAAATTCAAAAGGAGTAATATGTGAGATACTACCCTGGAGTCAATTCAACCACCGTATCGACGTCCAGTGTAGCAACGAATGTCTGGTTGAAGAAGATTTTGATGTCCTCCTGACGGGCTGTCACGTGTATAGATGTTGTGTAATAGCCCCCCCC
>NW_027154354.1:0-468 GCF_002600585.1 Cystoisospora suis
AAGAAAGAAAGAAGAGAGAGTAGTATTCCAACAAACAAACCCGGACGAGAAGATATCGATGATACACTCGAAGCAACAGCCACGACAATCGATTTGATACCTCCGTACGTTTCTTTCACGCGACCTGCAGCTATCTAATTGAGCCTACTTCTATAGCAAAACAAGGACTCTCTTCTTATATATTCCTAGGCTACTAAGCTTCAAACTCATTATCTACTTATCTCTGACCACCTCCTCTCGGTATTTAGAGAGGCAGTGTATGACGTCTTTCGTTTCTCTACATGCTGCACATGCCGGCAGTAGAGAGATTTTGTGAAGTTCTTTGAGTGACTCCAGAAGGAGACTACCAAATTAGACTTCTTTCTCTGAGTTTTCTTACCTGTCTCCTTCCCCTCTCTACTTTGTGAAAGAAAGGAAAGAGAAAGGGATATCTGTCACTGTGGAGTCGAGAGAAGAAGAAAGAAGAGT
>NW_027154354.1:714-1297 GCF_002600585.1 Cystoisospora suis
CTCTCTCTCTCTCTCTCTTCAAATCAACCACTTTAGAAAACACGAAATCTTTCTCTTTTTGCTTTGTAACCTAATCCCGCTTTCGAACTTCATTAGTGTTTATCTCAGAGACCAAACAATGGAGACATGCGTGGTGGTCATAGCAGAGATTTTGAAGATGATGGGATAGCCGCCTCCCCCCTTTCTTCCTCTCGACAACACTCTCTACTTTTCCGTTTCTCTCTCTTCGCTATTATCCAGTCGTTCTTATAGAGAACTCGAGACAAGAAAGAACACTTTGTTGAACTCTGCAGAAGAGAAACGCCTCCCTAGACCACCTCGCCACGCTAAGCACTTGGAGATGGATGGCTTTACGTTTCTTCATAGACGTCATCTACCCTCTCTCTCTGCGATCGGCCGGCCCTCAGACTCGAAGTCCATACCACCTATTGCCTCCGCGTTTCCGTTCTGCTGTCGTAAAAGAACCCGAAGAGAATTGATTAGGAAAAGAAAAGAAAGCTTCGTGTGTATTTACGTTGCGCTGTACTGAAACTTGCTCCAGATATGGAGGAACGTACGCCCCTACTAACGACACAACGTTATG
>NW_027154354.1:1385-1810 GCF_002600585.1 Cystoisospora suis
CTCTTCAGAGAGACATGAGTGAAAGAAGAAAGAAAGACTGAATTTTTAGGAGAAAGGAAGGTGTGTGTCCTTCTAAGCGCCGCCGGACAGCCGAACACTCTCCGAGTGCTTGAGGTCTCGAGGGTCGAAACAGACCGTTCTACTCCAGAAGATTAGTGACGATGTCTGCAGTGAATTTTCTCAAGACTCTGGCAAACCTTTGCTAGAAAAGGTCACAAGAAACTCTCCATACTAGCTATTCCTGTCTTTGACTATGAAAAAAGAATGAGACGGAGGGCTAGGATCCATTGAAGGGGTTACCTACCAGCCAGACTTACAGAGACGACAGCCCAAGCACGGTCGGGCAGAAAGCGGAGAACACCTCCTCCTTTCATTCCATTTTTGATGGAAGATGAACAGGAGCATCTTAAAGAAGAAATCCACCT
>NW_027154354.1:1899-40202 GCF_002600585.1 Cystoisospora suis
CTCCGGGTGTACATACACCTGAGATCATCGACGTCCCGGGGGCCTCGCATCTCACCGCTCCCCCATCGCGTCTCCATCTAGTTGATCGGTTGATTCGTAGCTTTCCTCCCGCCCCCCTGCTTGCTTATTATTGAGTGAAATTTATCTCTAACTGGAGAAGTTTCAAGTTTCAGAGTTTGTCGCTGCTTTGCATCGTCATTTCCACATCTGTTTCGCCTTCGGTTCTCTTCGTCTCGGCGAATTCGTGTTTCGCCCCCTGGTCGCCCGATCGGACGATAGATCAAGCGCCCAGTGGTGACCCTCCATCTCACTGAGTCTCCTCCTAAGGACGTGTAGATCATCTTTCCTTTTTACGAAGCCTGAAGAGGGAGGCGAGATGGATGTGCGAATCAGAAGGGCAGAGTGAATGGAGGGTTTCGTCGTCGCTCGAGGAAGAAGGACCTTCAAAGTTGTTTTATCCGGGTTATTCTTCGATATCCATATCTGCCCTTTCTATATCGATGACGTCGTAAGAATGGTGCAGGAAGGAGGCGTCGTCTCATGTGTTCGGTGTGTCAATCGGTCCCGTAAGAAGAAGAGCTCTGCAGTCCAACTCTCATCAGCGTCTATCTTCTTTTCTTTTCTTTGATAAGCAGTCTTTCCTTATTTATTTTAATTGCTTTTCAAGGAGATGGATTTCTTAAGAATTTCTTTTTTGCCTTTTTTTCTATGTCTCTTCCTTCTTCTTCAACTCCCGGCCCGTCTCTTCGCTCTTTCCATTCAGCAGAAAGAAGGCTCGTCTCTGAATCGGGGAAGAGAAGAAGACGAAAGAGAGGGAGAATTTGAGATATTCACAGGAAGAATCATAGGAGGGAGTCATAGAGAAACGAGTAGCCCCCATGTCTTACAGGATGATGTCACTCCATGGGGGGCTCGTCTCTCACAAGAGAGAGTGGAAAGAGGTCCTTTCTCTCCCTCTTCTTCTTCTTTTTCGCTTAACGATGTAGATATAGATAAGGATGGCTTACTTTCTGAGAAGATTAAAATTCTCCCGCCGATTCCTTACGATGAGGAAGAAGAAAAGAACATTCATCGCAATTCGACTCTAGCTTCTTTCGCATCTTTCTTTGATCTCCATCGAGATGACACAGGGGAAGAAGAAGAAGTAGAACAAAGTCATGCTTTTTTACAACAGGCGAGTCAAGAGCAAAAGAAGGAAAAGACGAAGGATAGGTGGCTATCCAAGAATAGAGAGCCCGGGAATGTCTTAAATAATAATATAATTCCAAGTGGTCTAGATCAACTGAATGAAGAAGAAGAAGACCATAGTGACAATTCTGGCGTAGATCGTTATGATACGTATTATTCTCCATTCCCTGCTTCTTCTTTTTCTTCTTCTCCCTCATCTCTCAACTCTTCTTTAGAATCCTTTAGCCATCTCTCTCCTGTATCTCGTCATGAAGCTCTTGAGAGGAATAATCCTTCCTCTTCTCTCTCAGATCTGGCCTCCCGCGCTATGTACGACGCACAGATCAACAATACCAACGATGGTCTTCTTCTGTCTCCTTCTTCTTCATCTCTCGATGATCCTTTCTCTTCTTCACTAGCCGGCGTTACAGATCTCCTCCAGTCATCTTTTTCTTCTTCTCCTTCTTCACTCGTTGAGAATTCTTCTTCTTCTCTTTCCTCGTCTTCTCAGTTTCCTCGATCAGATCTCTCAGAGGAGATGGACGGGAGTAGAACAGGAGTAGCAGTAGGAGAACAAGAAGGAGGTAATCTCTCTCCTCCTTCCTCTGTATCTCTTTCTTCTTCTTCTTTGTCTCCTTCTTCTTCTTTATCTCCTCAGCTTATTCCTTCGATAACTACGACGGCTTTGCCTGCGAATGGAGAGGGGCTCACTTCCTATACTCTCTCGCCCTCATTGTCGGAGGCGACGTCAGCGGGACTAGATAGAAATCGAGATATTCTCAAGAATGCCGTTCTCCCTGTTGGGGCACCTGCAAGTATACAAGCCATTCCTCCTACGATCCAGTCTTCTCTTAATGTTTCTCCTCCCTCTCCAGTCCTCGCTGCAATATCTTCGGCATCTCTCTCTCCTCCTTTCACCATCGGGTCTACAGGCGACGTGTCTGGCGAGTCACCGACCGCTTCGCTCTCCTCCTCGCCATCTTCCTCATCTCTATCAACGTCTTCTTCTTCTTTATCGTCGTCTTCTGCTCCTTTTATTTCTCCTTCATTTCTTCCTGTCTCAACCGTTTCTCCACCTCAGCTCTTCTCCGGAGATCAAGAGAATTCTTTCTCATCTTCTTCTTCTTCTTCGATAAATCCTTCTCCCGTGGCGTTGGCCCAAGGAGATGGAAATGGTTCTTTTCCTGTCTCTTCTTCACAAGGAGACAGCCAAGGAAATAGCATGAATGGAAGTGTCCCCTATTCTCCGTCATTAGTACCTTCGATTGTTCTTCCTTCTTCTTCTTCTTCTTCACCTCCTCTTCGTGCTTCTCCTCCTTCTCCTCTCCCTGCCTCTCCACTGTCTGCTCCTCCCATTCCTTCTTCTTCTCCCCCTTCCTCTCCACCTGCTCCGCCTTCTTCTCCTTCTCCTTCTCTCTTACCAGGCGCAGTCCCGTCGCAGGCCCTTCCTCTCTCTGTCGCCGCGCCACTCCCTTCACCCCTCACCTCTCAGTCTTCTTCTTCTACTTCTTCTCAGCCCTCTGAAGGTGCCAGCATTTCGCCTGCTTCTGCGAGTCCTTCTCCCCTACCTAGCCCGAGCAAAGCCTCTACTTCTTCTGCTTTACCTTATGTTGCTCCTCAAGGTAACGGCAATCCTCCATCCTCTTCTTCTACTGTCTTTCTTCCGAGTTCCTCTGTACAAAGTGCAGAAAGCCCCCCCTCAGCTCTTCTCTATCCCGTTCCGACTTCTAGCAAGGGAGAAGCAACAGTTGAAGCCCCATTGTCGCTAACACCGCCCTCTCTTACACCATCGATAGTCCCTGCCTCTGTCTCTACACTAGGAGCTCCAAATACGCAGAGAGGAAGCACCTCCGTAGAAGGAGAACAGAGCGAGAGAAGAGAGAATCTTCTCCCCGCAACCGCATTAGCTTCATCATCTGGAAAGATCCTCTCTCCTTCTCCTATACTTGTAGGAAGTCTCTCCACCTTGAATGGCTCTCCATCTTCTTCTTCTCCTCCTTCTCTTAATCAACAGCCTATGAGCGAGAGTAGTAAGGAGACGCTGTCTCCTCAGCCGGTTCCTCTTCCGTCTTCTCCTACCGTCCCTCTTGTTCTTCCTTCGTTGCCGGAGCAGCCGCGGCAAGGCTACGAAGGCGGGGCTTCTTCTTCTTCTACCTCGCCTTCCCCATCTTTGCGAGATAACAACTCTCTACGAAGAGGAGATGGGGCAGAGGGTGCTGTAATAGTATCGGGATCAGGGGGAGGAAGAGGAGAAGAAGCGAAGCAGCAAAGCTCTCCTACAACATCGATAGCTTCTATAGCCTCGACTGCTCTTTCTCCTCAAAAAGATCCAGCCGTCCAGAGAGGACACCTAGAAGGAGACGGGGTGACGAACGTAGTCCACTCCTTAGCTTCTCAAGACAGGAGGACCAGTGACGTCAAAATTAATCAGAAGGTCTATAGTAGTAATAGTAACTCAACTCCTAATCCAGACAGTAGCAAAGCCACGAAGCCAGAGGAGGAGAGTTCAGCAGCAGGAGGAGGAGGAGCAGAAGGAGGGGAGGGAGAGGGGAGTCTTCCCCCACAGCATCGGACAGTTGTGGCTGGAGGGGGGGATGCGAGAGGCATACCTGAAGTCAGTCACTAGGCAAAACGAAGAGACGTCCTACCTCTGTGTGTGAAGAAGGAAGGATGACTATAGATATATGCTTCTATTCATCTATCTGTTTGTACACTTGTAGAGAGAGAGATATACTTGGATAGAGATGCGTTCTTCTACTAAGATGGTAATGTGGGGGGTAGGTATATGTTAGACATTCATACATTTCGACAGGTCTGTCTATATAGATGCTGATCTAGACTTATCTATCTTCCTTCACAACATATGTAAGTGTGCACGGGTCTAGGTGGGCATCTCTCCCTGTGCCTAGGGGTGTGTATGGCGGGAAATTCTCTCTTGCGCTTCGATATCATCCTCGTGTTATGCAGAGTGTGCTTTTTCATGTAGAGATTCTTCACTCATCACCTCCCCATCTCTCTCTCTGTCCATACATACATCTACCCAAGTATATACATATATATACATATCTGTATGCATTCATATACATATATCTTCATGCAGACATCTTCGTATGTACATAGACATACATCTTCATACAGACTCCTTCCTTCGCATGCAGATAGATCATCTACTTTTCATTACTTCTTTATGTTCCTCAGTAAAAACCTTGGACGGCTTCTCTCAATATTTCTCCCCCTATCTTCTCTTTCTTTCTCTCATTCCTTGTTTCTTCTCTTTCTTTTCTTTTCTGCTTGGGTTTGTAGCTAGCAGGCGAGCCTGTATGTTTTGATCGATGCGAGTGCGTCCCTACCGTTCTCGGAGGAGCGGCGGCGATCCTCATTTGCAGTGCGGCCGTAATTGTCTCTTCGCTTCTCATGTCAAAAGTCTTCTCAAAGGTAACCTCTACGGTGAAAGAAAAGAAGAAGAGACAGAGACAGAGACAGACAAAGAGAGAGAGTCGTAGGATACGGAAAGCAGAAGAAGCAGGAGGACTTTCCTGACTTGCCGTTAATAATTCTATCAAGATGACAAGATGTATCTAGATGTATGGATGTATATATATGGATGTGTAGGTGAATCTTCTTTTCTTTTCTTCTTAATCTTCACGGGTCTTTCTTTCTTTCTTCCTTTCTCCCTTTCTATGCGAATGGGTGAAAATGAAGAATGTAGGAGTAGACTTTCTTTCTGCTCCTGTTTGGATCTACTGCGGCATAGCGATGGTGTCTGTAGAGATCGGATTGATAGAGAAAGACAAGATTTCTCCTGGATCTAGGGAGAGTGATAGAGAGATAGATAGATGCACGCACACATACGTACGTGGTAAATTGCTAGTGGCATTCCTATGCATGCTATATCTTTTTCTTCATACCTCAACCGATCTCCCGAGAGACGTCGTAAAGAAGTTCGTTCTCTCTATACCACGGGCTTTTCATTCCTTTGCATCGAGGGACTGTTTCAGCCTTGTTGCTTCTTAAGAGGGGGAGAACAAGGGGGGAGAACAAGGAAAAGAAGGGGAAGAAGGCAAACAAAGGACGGAGTGGACAGATAGAGGTATTTCTCTATCCGTCTATAAACCTTTGCTTCCAGGTGTGGTGTTCTCAATACTACATACATGTCTTTACATGGATATATGGTGTATGTGCTGACGTATACATACGTACAGAGACACATGTACATGTATCTCTATATACATATCTCCCTAAACACGTATTTCTCTCGCTCTATATCTCTCTTTAGATCGATGTAGGCTTTCCACTTAGGTCTCTTTCTATACATGTCTATGACCTTATCTAGTTGAATGGGGGAGCGTTCGAGTGGCAAGTTGTCATGTGTGTGCTAGAGAGGAGATTCCTTTCTTCATATTGCCTTCCTTCCTGTCTTCTCTTTTCTTTCTCTTTCCACGCAGGGATTCTTCTCTGTGGTCTTTTTTCGGGGAGGAGGCTTTGCTATTCTTCTCGCTGCTATTCTAGGTAAGAGAGGGGGGACTCTTCTCTTCAACAGTAGGGTCTCCCTACTACTCTCTTACACAGCTGTCATTTCTATGTGTGTGAAGTAGCTATTTCTTATGTATGTGAATTTTTCCATACATGGATTTCCTTGTATATGTAGATACATATATATATATATATATGATGCATGTGTATATACGTGTATAGGCTTACGAACACACTCATTCTTCTACCACATGGGAGGGGGGGGAAAAGAGAGCATTTCTATGGCACTTGTGTGTCTTTGTGGATCTTTCCTGTAGTTCAGTTGCGACGACCATCAAGTCACTTCTCTCCGATACGCCCGTCTCCATAAATTTCTGTTCCTTCCATGTATCTATCTAGATCTGTATTGATGTATCATCTTTGTCTTCGCATCTTTCTTTGTACGTATATATCTGTGTATATCTATCTATCTATCTCTCTATCTATCCATGTGTGTACATGCATTCGTGTGTATGATGGTATGTATGTTGTATCTATGTATGTATCTCCCCCCCCATATGTTGTGTATCCGAGTGTGTATATTTATGTAGTACTTTTTTATCTTCCGTCGTCTTTTCTGTTTGCGATGTGTATGTGTAGGCTTGGTGACAGGCGGTCTAACAGGAGGTCTAATACGTAAATGCTGGCCTGGGGCTTTGTATGGAGGAGGAGGTCTTATGGCCTTCTCTGTGTCTCTCGTTCTACTGGGGAAGAGAGGGGCTGCTGTAGGGGCCCTTGGAGGCGTCTGTTCAGGAGGGACGATAGGCGCCCTCATCTCGCCCAATCCTCTCTCTGTCACATGTAAGAAGGATGACGAAGATAGATAGATAGGATGGATCAGTCATCGCATGCAATTAACAGAGAGAAGGAGAAAGAAAAGGATAGAGATGACTAAGGTGAAGAGAAAGAAGATGAAAGGGGAGTTCTGTCACTATCATGGAGATTTTCTTTCATACGCGACGGATACATGTCTGTATATGTAGACATGCATATATATGCATAGATATAGGAGATATATAGATATATATATGTGGTATGCTTTTTGGACGTGGATAAACGAGCAGCACTAGCGTATGGGGGGGGGTTCAGGATAGAGAGATGAGGAGTTGAGATAGCTTAGTGTAGGCTGGTCTTTTGATGCCTGTATGATATAGCTGTGAACGAAGGAGGTAGGAGCAGTAGGGGCTGGATGGGGACTGAGAAGGGAGGGAATCTTTTGTGAACAAGGTTTTCTTCTTTTCTTTCTCCGAGATACCGTTAGAGAGAGATAGATCTCGCTCGAGGTCTTTGATGTATGATAGGCTATTATGAAGCGATTCTCTTCTATTCTTGTTAGAAAAGCTCAGGTTCGGTCCCCGATGCATGCAGGTGTGTGCATACAGCCAAACTGCTTTTACACTCTGGGTCAGGCACCCCCCACACATCTCACTTTCAAATTATCACATGTAAACACATATACACATGCATATATATATATATATGTATACATACCTATAGGTCTATGTATAAGAATGGGGGTGGCCGCTTTCACCAATCTGTTCGTTTCACTCTCTCTCTCTTTTCGTAAGCAGTAGCATGTCCTAACACCTCCCTGTATATACACATATATATTCATTTATATCTACTATCTGTATATGTATATATATATATGTATATACAGGTGTCTCACCGAGTCACATAAGTACACCTCTTCTTCTCGTTTCCATCTGTTTGTAAGATGTGTGTTTATCTTTCTTTCTTTCTTTTTTCTTTTTCTTTGTAGTGGGTGCGGTAGTAGGGTTGCTGTTAGGGATTGTCCTGGGCTTTGCTCCTATCTTTCGAGACTTGAAGATGAACAGTCGATACATCCGCTATGGACTAGAAACAAGGTAAGGATAAGGATAAGGACAAGAAGGAGGAGGAGGATTCTCCCTCTCTCTTTGCTCTCCCACCTCTCAGATCAAGTTCTTTTCTCATACTCCTTACCGTCTATCTATACGCTCGCTCTTCTCGATTCATTCATTTTTTTCTCTATCTATATACACACTATCTATACACATATACTGTATGTGTACAGATATATATATTTACTCTCTCTCTCTATATATATATATACGTGTGTGTGTATATATAGATAGGTAGTTAGATAGGAGGAGTATTTGACTGAGTGCGATGTGTGTGTGTGGGAGGCAGAGGAGAAGTCGATGGGAGGGAGAGATCTAATAGAATCTGAAGGTTCTCGTCGTGGAAGTCACACAGGAGAAAATCTTTTCTAGAATCTCTCTCCTCTGATGCAAGAAGATCCTCATCCAAGTCATATGCATATACATCTATATACATACCTACACACATACTTGTTTGCTCTTTGGTCTTCTTTTTCTCTCTCTCTCTTTCAACTGACGAAGATAGTCTTTTTCTCGTTTTCAACCTCCTTTTGTTTGGACTGTATATACACCTCAGTTGTTCGTATGACTCTTTCTTTTTCTTGTTTTCTTTCTTTTGTTCGTCTCAGACATTCTTCAACTATTATAAGAGAAGGATCCAACGGATCATCCGGGACAAGATCAGATAGCTTTCTTTCTCGGCATCGACCGCCTTCTCCTTATCGCATGTTTTCTTCTCCTATCAAACCAGAGACCTTCCGGAGTGTGCAGTCGATGGTCTCTGAGAGTGAAGAAGGCGAAAAGAGAAGAGCCGACTCCTTTCCTCTACCGGGACCTCACTCGCCTTCTCTATAAATAAAGCATGAAAGAAAGAAAGAAAGAGAAAGAAAGAGAAAGAAAGAAAGAAAGGACGGGCAGAGGATTTGTTGTGTGTGTGGAGCTCTTCAAGAAAAGTCGATAGATAGATAGATAGATAAGAATTTGAGATAGATAGATAGGTAGATAGATAGATACGCGGAAGAAGGAGGAGGTATTTTTGTTCGCTCGCTTTTCTCAATGGTATTCTTCAGCGAGCATATTACGACCTTTCATCCATCGATGATCGGGGTATCTGTCTTTCTATAGACAGATAAGAGAGAGAAAGAGAGAAATAAAGGACAGAGAGAGAAGTAGGGAAGAAGAAGAAGGTGTATGGGCGGGGGGATGAGTGCTGTGTAGCTGTGGAGAGACTCCGACGAGAGGAGAAGAGAAAGAAGAAGGAGAGATAGATTCCAGAGAGATAGATAGATAGAAAGACAGATACATAGATGTGAAGTTGGTTAAGAAGAGAAGCATGAGAAGGCTGGGACGAGAAAAGGAGAGGGGTGTTCCTTGGGTATGTGTGTGTGTGGGTCTCTTTGATCAAACAATCGTCTTCTGCTTGGACTGCGTAATAGTAGTCGTAGTAGTCGTAGCGATGGCGCTTCGTTTCATAGCAAGGTCGTGTCAGACAGCCCATGCCTAATATGACGTGCGTTTTGAATGGCTATATAGAAAGACTCCACACCCCTGTCGGATGGAATAACTACATATAGGCATCTGTATATGTATAGATGTATGGAGGTATCTACAGCTAGAAAGATACAAGGAGGATTCGGCAAGAAAGATAGATGAGGAGGGAAAGAAAGAAAGAAAGACATATGGAAAGAGAGGCCTTTCAGTTTCTCAGGACTGTGAAGAAAAGGGGTAGTATCATGGACTGCATGCATGTGCATAGAGGGGGCTCGCACCAGGAAAAAGAAGAAGTGGGAGATGAGAAAGAGTCCGACTCCTCCGAGTTTCCTAGAGCGACGATAAGGATGATAATTCATGAATCTTTTCTTCTTCTTTGTTTCTATCACTCCGAGAGACAGCTCGCAACAAGTGCAGTCTTCTTTCGTAAGGGGGGGATTCAGAAAAAGATGTCTCCGGAACGGACCGCTCATGTCGTGTTGAGAACGGCTAGTTTCTTTTCAGATCGATTGTCGGGGCTTGATGGATCGATGGATCGATTCTCAAACTACTTCTTCTCAAAGGCAAAGAATTTTTTCTATCCAAATGCAGTCTTCATCTATACAAATGCGAGCTCACATCTACATATACATATGCATATATATCTATAGAGATATATATGTACATATACATATACAGAGAGGGATATATATATATATATAAATATACATATATATATATTTTCTATTGAAAGTTTACATGCCTGTGATATGTATAGATGTGGATGTGAATGTGTACGTTTGGTGGTTAACATTTAGACTTCGATGCACACGAAGAGATCGGAGAAAAAGGCGAGGGGAGTGGCTGAAGTTTCGCCACATGGAGGACTTGTAAATCTTCGTACATACTCAACTCTATCGTTACTCTATTGACCTTCATTTTTCTCTCTTTCTATTCACCTAACTGTCGTATGTATTTCTGATCTGTCCTTCTGTCTCTAATTTAGTTTGCTCTCCCTCGATCATTTATGTATGTGTAGTGCCACATACATAGAAGAGAGAGAGATGCATACGTGATATATCTCCATTTATATATATGGATAGATGTGTGAAGGGAATGTTTTATGAATATTGGACTAACGAAGCTAAAAAGCTAGAGAAGTTTTCAATGAAGTCATTCTGAAAGAAAAAAGAAGAAAGAAAAGAGAGAGAGAGATGTGAGCTTCTTTATTCTCTCTCTCTCTCTTTGTCTGTCTCGAGGGATGGATCTTTCCGTGTCTCTTGCTTTCTCTTTTGTGGCTGTGTAAGTGTCTCATCTTGAATGAGGTAAAACACTTTCACATAGAGAAGAAGATAAGAAGGACAAGAAAGAAAAATAAGGAAAGATCTTTTTATCCTCTTCTTTTTCTTTCCTTCTCCGTCATAGCTTCGCCTGTCCCTTATCTTGTCTCTTGTCTGTGTATGTGATGCCCTGGCAATTCGTGGATGTATGTGTGTGGATATTTTCTAGAATACTATTCGAGAGGAAGGAGGTGTGTGGAAGGGCATTATGGATGGAAGAGGATTGCTGGTGTATGTACAGCTTGGTGATGGCTTTGTTTGCTTTCTCGTACATGAAGACGCTTTACATATTTACAGATTGAGAGATGCATGCATGCAGAGTGTATTGTGTATCTTGTATCCCAAAAAAAAGTCTCAACATTTCTTCAGAGATATCTATATATATGTGCATGCATGCATGCATGCATGCAATTTTGTTGGATGAATGGATGCAGTTTAAGAAATCTTGACGAAAAACCAGAAGAATGACTTATGAAGGAAATGATCTCTCCAGACCACCAAAGAAAAATCTCCTCGTTCGTCAGAGTCATAACGGTAGGGTCATAGGTAGAAGATAGATGGATAAGGGATCACTCAATCGATTGATGGATCGATCAAATGTTCTGTCATAGCGCTATCTCTTGACCTGATAGTATGCAGTTGGCTCTTGTACTCTTACTTCCACCATCAGATATCTGGGAAATGCACACGTCGGTTTTAGCTAGCAGCTAGCTGTGTCTAGTCTTTGTAGACATTGGTGTCCTCCTCGAGGATGAAGAAAAAGCATGAGGAGAGAAAAGGCGATCTGTGTATCATCTTCATGATAGAGTTCTTTGAAGAGATTCACTCCTCTTCTAGTGCTTGCCTTCTTATCTTTTTAGGCGGCTTTCCGTTTGTCAGAAGTTAACAGTTAGAAAGCTCACGGGACGAAGAGAGAGAAAAGACTAAGAGAGGAATAGAGGTCGCTAAGGTGACAGCTCACTCACTGTATGTACTGTACATACACCTGGAGAGTATACGAAGATGGGAAGTTGTCGGGATGTGTTAGAGACTCTCATTCATGAGTAGTAGTTTCAAAGCAAGTAGGAGGGGAAAGGAAGAAAGTGACGAGGAGGAGGGAAAGACGGCTTACAGAAGAAACGTTTAGAGTTGAATTTGTCAATGCATGCATGACGGAGGTCTGAAGAAAGACAAGTACGCGCCCATGTGGAGAATTACATAAGGGAGGGGCATTCGGCGACCAGCAGTGTAATAGACGTCTTGAATATAAGACGAATGAAGAGCCTTTTCTTTTCTCTTTATGATAGGCCATGCTGAACTGCATTCTCTGTTTTATTTGATCATTCTTAATCACTTCAAACCACCTTACGAGGAAAGAGAAAAGAAGCTCTTTTCTTAGGCATCTTCTTTACAAGGGGTCTTGCAGAGTCCTTTCAGACGAAGAGCAAGAAACATGATAGAGTAATAGTTGACGTGGGCTCCATCTATAAAGACGGGTAGGTAGATAGATAGATGAAGACAAGTTGATGGCTCAGGGATAAATAGATTAAACATAGATAGATAGATTGAAGCTAGATACAGATATATGTGTATATACACTGCCGCAGCATGCATGTTTGGTGTATATACACCCCAGGATTCCAGCAGGCATTTGGCTGTCCTGCGCCCGAGTGCTATGGCATTTCTCTTTGCAGTCTCCATCTACTTTACATTCCGCAAGATATGTGTGGAAGCACACTCTCGATGATCGCTGGCTCTTCTATTCCCTAGACCCTTTTCTCTTTAGAAAAGCAAAACGCGCTTGGCAGACTCAAGTCAGGCATCCCATTTTATCCAGTTCATCTCTCAGAATGTCTTTGAATTCTATCAACAATCTTTCTCTACGCATCTATCACGTATCCTCGCCGTATCTTCTGCAACTGTATACAAATAGATCCTTCGCCTCAGGGTAGGACAGTCTTTCCATCGCTGTAGTCATTCGTAGGATAGATTACCTACACAAAAGGGTGTGTCGACCGATAGTCATCTGTCTCGAAAGAGAAGATTTATTTTACACCAGGTTTCATAAAACAAGCGAGAGAGAAGAAGAAAGAAGAAAGAAGATAGCCAGCTGTTCAGAAAGGAAAATCGCATCACCTCAATCAACATATCTCTAATGTAAAGCATGCATATGTATGAGTTAACATACAAGACACATAGACGCTCCGTTCAACTGTACAGACAGAGAACAAGATAGCTCATACATATCTCACACACGATAAGATACAAACATGAGACATCTTTTTCTTTCCCTTCTCTCCTTTCCCTTATCGAAGATGACAAGATAGGGACAAAGACCTTTAATTGAGAGATATAGACAGACCCGTACAGAGAGGATGACAAAGACCAAGAAAAGAAAAGAAAGACGAATGAAAGCATAAGACTACAAGAGACACCATAATCCATCCATCCATTCTCCTTGTAGTCTCATGACTTCTTCTTTTTTCCTTTTCTTCCTTTTCTTCTTCTTCTCTCTTGTGACCATAAAACTTTAACGTCTTCACTTCTTCAGGTTGAGATCGCACAAACCACCAGACAACTCCTCTATCTCTCTTCTTTCTCTTTTTCTTCTTTCTCTTTCATCGTTCAAACGCTCTTTAGGAATCGAGCTGTCGAAGTCAGCTACTCCTACTCCTCATGACGGGGTGATGGAAGACAGATACAACGCCGCCTGGGGGAGCTTCTTCGATAGACAGAGAGAAACACAAAGGAAGAAGGAGAGACATGAAGAGGAGAAAAATACAGTGAGAGAAAGAAGATGTACCAAGGCTGAAGAGGAGGAGGTGGAGGACAACTCTATCAAACATACAGAGATGTTTAGGTGTAGCTCTCTCTGTTTTGCACAACATGAACAAACGAAGACTCATTATCGTCATTTATATACATATATATATATATATATTCACCCTCCTCTATCGACATCTTCACTCCCTTATAGACACCTCTTCTATTACAAACCTTTCCTCAATCTTCTTCTGTCCTTTCTTTCCCTCTCTTCTTCTTTCTCTATATTCATCTATCCTCACGTCGTGTATGTACACCTGTGTAGTCTATATTATGATTCTATCAAACCGTACACCTCCAGGCCTATCCGGGAGTTCGCTTCTTCGTGCTTTCTCTTCAACACAAGCAACATATATGATATATATATATATATACACATACATATATATCTATATATATATAGGTAGATAGATACAGATGGATAGATTCCCTCTTCATCAGAAGAGTCAAAGGGAAATCTCCCTCAGCATCATTACTTCTCCTGCGTCTTTCTTCTCTTCCTATCTTCTTCTTCTATCATTCTCATTCTTTTCTTCTCTCGTCTTCTCCTTGGACACGCCAGGAGTCAGACATGCAATGGAACGTCTTTACATGACAAGAAATGAATGATTGATCGAGACGTCAAACCCAGATGCTCTTCTATCTATCTATCAATCTATCTATCAATCTAGCTATTTGTCTATCTTGATCTATCATCCTCGATGTATCTCGAGATGCATACTTGTCATATATCATCCCCCGTGTGTCTATACATCTCAATCCCCCCCCCCTTCCTTGTATCCAAATATGAATAGCGACAGTCCTCAGTCCTCTTCTATATGAAGGAAAAATGAGGAGATCATGATGTAGATCTTTCTACACGTGTGTATAGACACATTCTACATCTGTTGTGATCGATACAGAGAGAAAAAAGGACGAGGGTGAAGAGACAGTCATTCCGTCATAAGACGCAATTCTCTTCCCCCTGTATGTACACCGCAACATCATCTATGAACTTTTTCGTTATCCATCATCATGCATCATCTCTGTTTTCTTCTTCTTTTTCTTCTTCTCACCCTTTCTTTAATGAAGTTCTTCAAGCTCGGATCGATCGGAGCTACCTCGATCACTTCCCCTTCCACCTTGTGCTGCTTCTTGGAGAATATCTGATCCACGAGTCAACTGATGTAACCCTGTTAGGTGTTGCTGATTAATTCGACGCCCTTCTTCTCCTTCTCCATCCTGTTCTTCTCCAGGGAGATTGCCTCGGAGGATTCTTTCGCCCCCAAGTTCACGGAGACGTAATTGCATCTTCATTTCCTCTGCCGTCAAAATCTTCCGTTTTCGATCTCCATCTCCTAGATCTTCTGACGTGTCGCCACTTCCTGTACAGGTTCCTCCCCCGGGGCATCTACATAGGACAGAAGTTCCTTCTTCTTCATGAGGGTGTTGATATTCTCTCACATACTCTTCAGGTACTCGTACCGTCCCAGGGGGGGAGATGACGTCGACTTCTTGCTCGTCAATCTCTGCTCCAGGGACCGCTTTACGTACCATGACTGCAGGCATTTCTTTCACAGCTTGGACTGGATAAGGGACAATGAGAGGAGCCGGACATTCCAGGGAGACATCGAAGACGGGAACAAATCGTTCGACATGTACGATCTTTTCTACAGGTTTCCATACATATTTGACTGTATCGACATACTTTGGAACTTCAATTATTTTCGGAATCTTCTTTTCGATGGTATCGACAACGACCTCTTTTTCAACAACTTTATCGACAAATTGGACTTGGGGGACCTCAACTTCTATTTCATCTTGTTTGCCGACATATTTTACCACAGGGCGCGGAACCTCTCGGATTTCCCACTTCGGGACAAACTTATGTGTGAAGCCTGTGACTATGGGGACTACGACCTCTTTCTCGACATATCGTATTTGCTCCACATCGAAAAATTCATGATCTGCATGAATTTGCATCAGAGGAACTTCATGCTCCACTCCTTGATTGAAGACCTTCGGTTTGACCGCATCAACAACATCGACTTGGGGAACTTCGATAATCTTATCGCGGCGATGGATCTCTTGGATGACCGGGACCGGAACAATAGGCTGACCGCAACTCAATTGCAACTTTCCATCACGTGTCCATCTCCACATGTTCTCTGTTAAACCAGGGCGAAACGGGGTGGAGGTCGGATAAGATTCAGAAGGAGCCCCGGGGCAACAAGCTCCGAAGAGGTTACCGCACGCTCCTCCTGTCTGTGGTTGATCTTCGTGCCAGCCGGCGAGAGCTGGGAGAACATCGTAAGAGCCCCCTGCGACACCGGGTGGTAACGAAGAAGGAGCATGAAAGATTGGTGGCTGCTGTTGAGGAGGTAGAAAAGCACCCGGAGCCATTAGAGGAGTGGATGACGACATTTGCGGGGGATTCGGTGGAGATCGATACTCGAAGGTCCGAGGTAACGTGGTTCCTGTTAAGGGGGTATTTGGCCCGTCTACGGAATTCTCCGGAAAAGATGATGAAGAGGAAGATGATGCTTGGGCCGCTCCTGATGGAGGGATGACGGCAGCCCCTTCGCCTTTCGGCTCAAGGCCTCCCCCGGACGATTGAGAGATCAGCTGTGCCATGCTGACCAGGTGACCGTGTTGTGTTGTTCACGACTCCTGAAAGAGAAAAGAGAAATCTAGACGAGACAGTTGATTCACCGATTCTTTCGTTTGGAAAAGGAAGCCTAGCTTTACAAAACGAAAGAGGCAAACAGAAAAGGAAGAAAGGAAAGGTGCCGAGGATATCACGAGAGAACAACCAATGAGAGGCAATCGGTCACCACCGACTGTATAGGCAGCAGACTCAATGAAGCAAACACACCTTTCCAAAGAAAGAGAAAAAGAAATGTCTTCTTTATCCCTCAGGGTGAGAAAGTTGTCGTAGGAACCGGTGTAAGAGATTGAGAATCACTTCTTTGTTTGTTGCTCTATGCGGGCGGCGATTTGGATGACGGTGCGGTGCGCGCGGGCAAGGATGCTAGATAGGAATGAAGACCAGAGAAACGAGAAAGAACGAAAAAACTTCCCATCCAAAAGGATGGAAGGTGTCATACGCCCACCGTTGAAAAAATGCAAAAAGTTGGGTTAGAATTCCCACAAACACGCAAATGTCAAGGAACAAAAAGCTATGCCAAACTAGCTACCCTGAGTTGCGCCGTCCGATGTAGCTCGACGAGCTAGGGCCGGTGACTAACTGTGTTGAGGCGACGATGATGATGAGGATGATTACGGCCTCGGCCCAAGCAAGCTTCAAGACGATGACATTTAGGCCACAAAACCGAGCAAAGGAAGGACGATTGTCGAGTGTGACGGTAGAAAGCAATAGTAGCGCTGCCAACAGGAGGAGAATTGGGGCTCTTGTACAAAAAAACCAGAAGAAATAGGAAAAAAATTGTGTTTGGAAAGGCGGTTTGCTTGCGGGGAACGAACAAAAGATGTCGGCGACCTCGAAAGGCTGCTGTAGCACTCCTATATTTCTGCTAGCTGACAGCTAGCGGACTCACCACCACCCAAGGAAGGCAGCCCCGACGCACCACGGCCCGGCAGAAAGAGAGAGTTCAGACGCCCGACAGACAAGAGAGGAAAATCGAAATCGGTTTCCGAGAGGTACGGACTTGAAAGGTCTTCAAAGGGAAGGTAAATCATCTCTGAACATGAAAATCCATGGAAAAGTATCAGTCAGAAACAACAACTACGTGATCGACAGAAGTTGCCTTGCCGGTGTAGAAGCCTATGATGTCACACAGCAGCGGGGGTCGTCCACACCCTGGAGTACGGCCAGGGACAACGAACGAGGCAGGTGGTGAGTTCCGCCCCACTCGATCTTATAGTTCGTTGTCCCTTCACCAAACTCCGCTGCCAACCACCACAACTACTTCCCGCAATGGTTTGAGATGACTTAGTCTCTCTCCGATCCCGTCTGCTAGTTACCTTATTTGAAGCCGGCATCCTAAATGACATGCAGAATCGGCTTCAATACACGTACCTCAACCAGGACTCCGTTTTCTCCAACGAAACGGCCTATTGAGCCGAATAGGAAGTGCTGCCGAAGGGTATCTCGGGCTGGCTTACTCCGTAGCTGCTGTTCACAGAATCCTTATCCTTGCTGCCATTCTCTCCGTACCTCTTGAAGGCGTGGCCTGTGACCTGTTGGAGGAGGCCCATCCGTACTGATAGCGCCTCTCCCGACCCACGAAGCTTTCAGTTAGCAAACTGGACACATGTCCTCCTTCGTCTCTTTATTTTCTTCTTCTGGACGGCTACTGAAAAGTCGCGACTGATAACTGAATAAATGGTTAGGCCTATGCGAACCATTTCCGAACGCCGGCATGCAACACCTGCAGGACTTTTGTTATATGTTTCAAATGACCGGGGCCAGTCCAGTTTCGGGTGACGCGACCCAGAGATCCAGTTGTAACCACCCTGAAGTGACACCGGACAGCAGGCCCGAGTAGCAGAACATGCATTAGACCTGGTCGAGCTCGGTTAGTCCCCCTGCGCGGCCTAGTCTATCAGGGGAGCCCGGTCCGTAGCGTCAGAGAAGCCATAACCTGCAGACTCAGAGAGTAGTGAGGACAGATGAACAGAAAAATGGCGGCTGTGAAGTGCGTCGTGTTATCTGTGGCAATAATGGCATCACGTCGTACACAGTTCCGTTGCCTTCGGCTCCAAAGCTGTCTGTCGCTGGTATAGGCAGTGGCTTGTGAGTTGAATTGCCAAGATGAGACCATAAACTCCGTTAGCCGAGATGGACAAACGAAAGTTTCGATGCGTGTGTTCCCGGCTGCGTACGGCTGCTTGGACTACTGGGCTCCTCAATCTGCTCGAGCCGAGAGTAGAAGCGCTGCTGGATCTCTTTATGGCTAGCCAGCTCTACCGTGTTCTACTCGCGTTGCTGGCGTACGACTTCGAACTGACGCTCTGCACAGCAGGAACTTGGAAATAATCGCGGCGAGCCGCTGAGCAATGGCTAGCCCGGGCAGCAGACCGCCCCGTGGTCCTATGCACTATCAATGGCGCCCCGAGACCAAGGCGCTTGCGATATTTCAAAACAGAGGTCATCACAAATTTGAATTCCTGCACTTCATAGAAGTTTTTGTCTTCCAATACTCTCTGGAGTAAACTCAACTCCTCACTCCCTTACGCTTCGCTTCACATCTGGGCCGTTTCACTGCCTCACTGTACAATGGAGTGCACTGGCCTCAGACTCGTTTTCCTTTTCTCAATCTTCTGCTGCCTGGTTCCAACAGAGCAGGTCGGCGTTGCAGCACGGTCTCGGCTTCGAGAGCAAAGTAAGGCTCAGTCTTTGAGTGCACGGTGGGAAAGGCGACCAGTTTAGCGGTCACACCAGCTTCTGTCTTGGTGTAGGCTTGCAAGCCATGCAACGAGACTGCCTTTTGCCGTGATGTTTTGCTCTGCTTACACGGAGAAAGCTGACAGGCTTCACACTGCTGTTGTAGCTTTTGGTGTGCCCTTGTGCCTTGACAGGAACTCCTCTGCTGTCTGGAGTTCTGGAGCCAGATTCCCATGAAAGCTCATACCCAGAGGGAAACCTTTCAGACAGCCAAGGCGAAGTAGTCATGTCCTCGGCTGCCCAAATTGAATCGGACAGCACATCGACTTCAGGACTCGGCGAGACATCCGCTGTTCACACTCCGATCGCCAGGATTCACGTCGCGATGGAAGAGAGCAGCGCACAGCTGAGCGTGCCTCCGACGGCCGGTAATTCAGCTGATGGAGAAGAAACTGCAGACGAGCCTACCGTTGCGTTTAGTTCTCCAAGGAGCCGAGCCATTCCTTTGTCGTTGAGATTCTCGCGAGCCGGACTGGACACGCAAGGACAGGCGTCGTCTGTGGGTGTTGAAGACGTTTCAGCGAGTAAGAGACTCTGGGCCTTCCGTTTCAAGGGCGCGTTTCGTCCAAGCGAGCATAAATAGCAGGTCTCTCCCCTAGAGCGCCGTCATGCCTGTGTAGGGTGCCGCGTTAGCTGGGAAGGAAATTCTTGCTGCCTGTGGTTCGACGCATCGCACCGTTTGCCACACGGGCCAACTACTGGGACAGCCTTCGAGTGACAGATGATAGGTTTCAGTCCACAGTCATCGTAGCATCGCTCCAGGAACAGATGACGTGAAGGCTGCTGACAGGAAGAAGCGTCTTTCGTTGGTTCATGGGATATCGCCCTGCCTGCGAGGAACTCTCCAACCAGTTTTTCTTTGCTTGGCGCTCTTTCAGTAGGGTGGCCGTGAAGTCTGTGGAAGCTCCCCTGCGTGGTTGTCTGTTAGTTTCTAGCCCAAAGCCACTCACTTATCTGTCGCAGGTTCAGTCAACAGTCCAGCTTCAGATCAGGAGTCTTGAAACCAGCTGACGTAGACGCAAGCTACAGTCTCTACAATGCCGCGAGACTCTTGGTCTGATGGATGAGTAGTGTTGCTTTGCTTTCTCCATTTTGTGTCCGAACAGTCTGTGCCGAGTTCCACAATGCCAAGAGATCTTTTCGTTTAGACGACCCGCTACCGAGACTCATGAGCGGCCCAAGCGACCGCGCACTCGAGCACATCCGCGCATACATCGATAACGGATGTAATGAAGTAGAGGAGGTTGATGAATGCAAGAAAAAGGTAACCACAGCGACTAAGGGGCTGTCCGTATTGAGAGTGCTCTTGTGAAACCGTGTTGACTACCAGCGGCCTCCAGTCTTTCCTGGGGTAGCCGTATATATATATATATATATCTCCGAGCCAGAAGATTGCGGTTGTTCGATTGCTTTTGTTCCTCCTCTCTTTGACAAGGTCCCTAGCGCCTCACTCCCAGGTTGTTCTCGTCGAGCGTAGTCACTTGGACGTACTTGTTTCACTCTTCGTGAGTGGCTGTACGTTGTCCTCACCTGTCTCGAGTTCTTCGTATGCTGGTTTGAACAGGGCATCAATATTTTCGACGGGCAAAACGTCAGTTGTCCGGTTGCTGTGGAAGAGTGGTACAATCAGGTTCATGACTACACGTAAGCCCCGAGATGCGCGGCACGGAACTCGATCACCGCAGAGAGTGTCTCGTCAGACGTATCTTTGACGGACATATCCGTTTTAGGGACGACTGCTCCCTACCCAGGTTCTGCCGGGAGCCATTTCCTTCTACCCGGGGATCTCCTGCATGGCGTAGACGCGGCAGTGACAGCACGCTCAGAACGGCAAAAGGCTCTGCTCTTGGCAAGCTAACTTGGTGGCGCTGCTGTTGCTTTCGATCTCTTAGGTACGAACGTTACTCGAACTGGCACCATCCGAAGACGGGTTCCTTCACTCAGATGATGTGGTCGGAGTCTGAGGAGGTGGCTTGCTTCCGTACGAGCGGTTGCACTCGACTGGGCAAACACGAGAGGCTACTCTGCGCATACGCGCCTGTTGGCAATACCGTTGGAGAATATCCGTTCAGGTGAGAAAACTTACTTTAGTTTTTACGCGTTACGGGACTTCAGCATTGCACACCATTCAGGAGAGGAAAGCAAGACATTCGGGTTGCCTTCTTCCGCTGTCGAGCTTTATCAGGTAACTGGGATATATTATAAGAGCATTTTCTCAACAGTGTATGCTGAGCACCAAACATCCTCATCCTTGATGGATTAGGTTTTCATTGCCCGACTTGTTGGCCGTCGCGAGAAGAGCGAGTGTTTCTGCTTAACCTGCATAATGGAGTCTTCAGCTTATATAATTTACTGAAGCACTGTCAGGTTTCGTGCCCCTGTTCCGACCAACCAATACAACAATGGATGACTGTACGCCTTTACATTTGCAGCCTAGACCAATGGAAGAGCATCATAGACAGAGACAGGCTACCTCAAGTGACAGTTGTTTTGGGAAGCTCTGAGGTGTCACCTGAGTTTACAACAACCACAACGACCACACCGACAACCACGACATCAACTACTACTGAAACCACAACGACTAGTACCACATCGACAACAACCACGCCGCCGCCCGCAGATTTTACAGACGGTGAGCTAATGGGACTAGGACGCATATCTGCAAAGCATCCCTCCTGTGTGTTTTGTCGTCCAAGCAAAGGTTGAAACGGACCCTAATGCCGCAGTGAAAAAGCGACCGAGTTCGTACGTGTGCTAAGGACTTCTGTATCTTACTACTAACCCTCGCCATCTATACATTGTTCAGAGTGCTTTAACTAACCTCGTGCTGGAGCACAGGCTGGTTCACCTCGCAGACGTACCAGTGTGGGCAAGCCAGGCCTGAGCGCTTGCTGAAGGAGTAGAGACCTTTTTGAGAAAAGAAAATGAATAGCGACATTGAGCGCGCAAAACACAACCCTAGCAGGATTTCTTTTAGGTTGTGTCTCATTCCGTTTTAGACTCGAAGATGCCACGGGATTTCGTGGTGTGTCCTCTTCGTGGCGTGCTGGAAGATGTTTTTGGGGGGGGGGGCAGCACGACACCTCCGAACAACTATGGCTCACACCCTTGTGTATCTTTGTCCTTGATTTGTGTTGTAGAGTGCATAGCTGCTCACAATGAGAAGAGAGTGACGGGGATGACCACCCCGATCCGAGCGTTAAGCAGGAATTCAGCTGCCATCGCTCAAGCAGAACGCTACCGAGACCAAATGGAGAGAGGCGGCTGCACCTTCAAGCACAGCGGCACACAGCAGGTACGCCTTCAGCTTTTCATGGCAGTGCATTGCAACTCAGTCTTCGCATAGCTTAGTACCCAGGCAACCCGGCGAATACTTCGTAGGTCCAGGATCTGTACTGAGGGTGCAGCAGACCCTCCCAGCAAACGAGGAAAGCTTCCAGAACGCGGACGCCGACCGAGAGAAGAAACCCACGAGTGAAGCCCCGCGGGCGGAATTCTGGTCTTTTTCGGAAACAGGAACTGTTTATCACTTTCTGTGCACTCATGTCGCCAGCACCACAGCCACTGTAGGAGCCCTCAAGGGAGCGGTCGCCAAAGTAATCAACGCGTATTCTTGTGTTTGCTGGGTTCCGGTACAGTTTGGAGAGAATCTCTACAAAGCGTCGTTTCACGCCACCTGCGCCAGTGCCGTTGCACTTTGGTACAATGAGAAAAAGAAGTACACAAGGTAAGTCGACGCCTGCCTCCGCAGAAGTTCCGTCTCTGAAAGGAAGGCGCCACCTTTCTTCGGTTGTCAAGAGGGAAGTACGCTGGATACCCTCCCAAACGCGTGGAGTGTGCTCCCCCGGCGGAGCTGAGCGGAGTTAGCAAATCCTGTGTAGCATCCGGAGGATTTCGTCTCAGCATTGTTATATGCCAACGGAATTTTGAGTGACTTGTACTGAACCTTCTGTCTAATCTCAGATATACTTCGATCACCAACTCAAACTACGCGTCCTTCGGCCATTTCACACAAGTTATGTGGGCTAACACTACGGGCCTAGGTTGCGCGTACAGCTCCCGCTGTGGCACCGTCGTCTGTAACTATTATCCCCCAGGAAATTACTTGGGACAGTACCCTTTCAGGTGAGTCAGCACGATTTTCTGCAGGTCTCACGCAGACGGGCCGCTCTTTCTGGGGAGTATCTCACAAGATAGAAAACTCAGTCCTTATGTATGTGCGGAGTTATGTGCTGCTCTCTGTGGCTTTTCTCGTGTCCTCTCCAGCCAAGCACAGTACAGAAGCATGGTCGCTCGAGATGGATGGTGATGCGTTACGCGTCAGCCGCCAGTAACAGGGAGTAAAGATCACGTCCTACGCGGGAAGAGACGCAGGCTGCTTTCCGAAGTCGATCCCGTACTACCTCGGACAGCCCCTCCCTACCACAAATTGAAGGCGGCTCCCCGCTTCCTAGACGAAGCTTGACCCTCAGTGGATTTCGTGGTCTCGCTCTGAGCCTCGCCATGTTCATGTCATTCACTTCAATGACTGCAGTTCTATTGTCTGGATCACTTCCTGCTTCATAGTTTTATTGTTCCCATCTTTCCTGTTTTATGATAAGGGTGCCGGTACGGTACCATACCTCCCGGTTGCCCGAGTTTTTTCGTTATAAGAACGCCTGTCAGAAGACAGCAAAAACGAGCGAAAGCGCTCGCTTCTCCCTGCGAAGTAAATGCCTGCCTTTCTTGACACGAACCAATGGAAGGCACTTCCAAGCAACTCGGAACGCCCAAGTGGTCACATAGACCGCAGGTCTCTCCTGTGGCCCCGTAATGGCCGAGGTTTTTCGTAGCCCAATATCCTGAAGCTGCCACTCAGAGTTGTCTCTAGAGAAAACGGTTAGGGCGTGCAGCCACGCGGTCGAGTGGTACGTGAGTTTGTTCCTTGTTTTTCTTGTTGCGCCTCCCGACTTAGAGATGTGTTCGCTACACCAAACCCACCCAGTAAGGGACACACTGCGGCATCCGCTCTATCACCCCAAAGCCACGGCCTGTCTCCGAGGACAATGCACTTCGTCTCTCGCCAGGTCCTGGGGTGCCGTCCTTACAGGTCATAGCGGTGCCGTTCACACTTGCGGAAAAGAATGTTCTGCAGGACTGCGGTAGACTAGAAACTGAGTGATTCTTCGCCGGGAGAAACCCCAACAGAGGACGTGAGTTCAATGCCTTCTCAGTTCCCGCGGTCGTCCTCGGGATGTATCGGACCGCATCTGTAGCGGCATTTCACTCTCGAACGAGTCCCAGTAACGAAGTATCTTTAGAGCCAAATTTGAGGTGTTGGAGACCTCAAAAGTTCGTTTTCTTACTGTGTGTGTTTCATACGGATAATGGTTAAGTTAGCATGCTGCCTGGAGAAGAACGGAAACGCAGCAGTAGACTGTGGCGATAGCTGGGCAACCCCGGAGCCGAAGAAGACAGACAAAACGAAGAGGCATCTGGCAGCCAAGAGAACTGTGATCCAGAGAAAGAAATAAACCAAACAGGAGGCGCCTGGGTAAAGCAGCAATTTCTCGGCTCAGGCCGCTAAGCTAGAGATTCTACCGATAGCCCGTGAAAAAGAGCGCTTCGGCTTAGGCGCGCAAGTCCGGTAAGCTGTCGAAGAGCAACAGTCCCTTGGACACCGCTGCGGCCTGGCGTGCTGTCCTCACGACGAGCAACTTTTGTGCATCGAAGATAGAGCATTAATACATTTGATTTCACGCCGGTCCCGGCAGCGCGACGCTGTGGTGCCGAAGCCAGGAGCATGCAGACCGCGCTGCTTTTTACGCGCGACTCAATCATCGACGGTCGCTTCAGCTGTTTCAAGTCGTTGGATTTTGCAGCTGCAGTCTCATAGCTGCTGGCCTTAGCTGCACGCTACGGTGATCTGCGAGGCAAGTTCTTTCCTTCGCACGCATCCGACACGCCTCTGAGGGCGGCTCTCCTGGCGTCAGCATGCGTGATCGCCACTACGATTTTCTAGGTACCGTGGCGCCAGGCTAAGACAGGGTTGCGACTCAATCGGTTCTCCTGTAAAAGGTGCTACTACGTTTTTCAGTATGTGGGTACATCAACGGAGTCTGCAACCCCCTTCCCGACGGACGGAGGATACCTCGACGGCACACACGTGTCTCGAGTGAAAACGTAGGTTCGGTGGAGAGCCTTCAGGTAGTTGTCTTCCCAGCCTCAGTCCCAAACCGAACGTGCGAATGTGCTCCGGGCGCGTCGTATTTGAAGTAACTTCCAGACTCCTGGCTGGGAGGACATACTTGGCTGTCTCCTCGAAACCTCGTGGCGAAAGTTCTTTGTGCCGCCCATCGGTATATAGAGGTCAGCCTCAATTCTGTGGATATTCATCAGCTTGGGTGGTACCCGAGCACGAGTGAACGGCCTTCTCGGTCATGAACTGGCACCACTCTGCAGCTGTCTAGCACACATACTGCTCGACACCAGGTGTCAAGGTTCCGAGACAATGGATTCCGCTGCCCGTGTCAAAGCAACCCTGTCCGAAGGACTGACGGAGCAGGAGAGCGGCGGTGATGGAGAAGGCGGGGCCAGTACATCGGGGCCTTCGCGGCATCGTCATCCACGATGCATAGCGCGTGCGTCGTCCATACCGGGACTACCGGTGTACAGGTCCAGTTCGTCAGTCAGTGAATACCGCCGGGCAAAAGAGGAAAAGTACGCGTAGCGTACTCCCGAGAATGGGTATATCGAGCATGACAATTCATGTCAGTTGAAGCTACTGCACGGGCCTTGTGCTTCCTTACAAAATGACGACATGCTATACCTCACTGGCCCGCCACCGTCTCCAAGGGACTTGCCTGGGTCTACCTCCTCTCGAGATTTATCAGGCGGACTAGTAACTGCGTCACGCGCAAGTGACCTCGTCCTAAGTGACCACTGAGCCGACGCGCGCGTAACACGTCACTGTGGATTATAAGAGGGACAGTCCTTGTGAAGCCAGGCCCAAGGGACTGCGAGAGATCACCTGCCTTTGTTTACAAAGACTAGTTGCGGGGCACACAGGAAATACGGTGAGGAGCTTTGAAAGACCGAGGAGGCACTGCGTTGGAGGTATCCCACTAAAACCCCACCATACGGCATCCTCTCAGGGGGGCTGGAGACCATCAGTCTCTCCTCGACAGGCATTAGCAGAGAGACCTTAACGGACTAGTTCGGCTCAGGCTCACACAGGCACATTTCTCACGCACCGTTACGTTTGCAGGAGGAAGCTGGAGGAGCGGGCACAACAAGAGGAGCACGATAGGAGGCTCTTAGCCCGAGCTAAGCGCCTGGTGTCTTTCAAGCAGTCTCTGGACGAGATCACCAGTTGCATTGCTGCTTCAAGTGAACAGCAGCGAAGACTCCGAGAGGAGCGAGAGGAAATGAGAAGAAGTAAGGCAGTTTTCACGCTTCTCCTGGGCATGCACTGACTATACTTTGATGCGCTCGGTTCCACGAGCTAGTCGCGCCACTTGGAGAAACTCCCGAAGCACCTCAGGGTAATCTGTCTCTGTCAAAATCCTTCGCAGTCACGGAGTGCCGCTGAAGGGACGCTGCTGTCTGTAATCTACCAGGAGTACCCGGTACTGAGCTTATCCCGTTGACGCTATAGGATTTAGGGATATAGCACGTGTTCCTGAGAAGGCCAGAGGAGGAGTGGGGGACTGGCCTGCTCCAAAGCACTGAGTTGCTCCTTTTGAGCACTTGTGTGTTTTTTTGCTCGCGCAGCTGAAGCGCAGCAGCTGCTTGGTTTGGGTCAGAACCCCGTCGAAGTATATCGGATTCAAGAAGTGCAACGCGAGGTGAAAAGGCAGATTCAAAAGCTTGCACAGTCTCAACAACGCCGTCGCGAACAGATAATGGAGCGTCTCGCTGACGACGACAGATGGCAAGAGGCGATCGAAGAAAGCGCGAGACAGAAGAGGCTCGAACAGATGCAGTTTCAAAAAGAAATGAGTCCGTTTTTCTTGCGTGGTCTTCTGCAGCTGTCACACCGCGACTCTTGAATTCTGGATGCATTCACAGACCCGATCCGCTTCCCCACAAGTGCCGAATCTCGTCACCGTTCCAGGTCTAGCGACAGCTCGCTGCTCAACTCGCGAGTGGGCGGGGTGGGAGCCAGCATAATGAGGCCCTGAAAACGCCAGCGGTTTATGACACGAATGAATGAAGGCTTGCCGAGGCTGGTTTCCGTACTCTTGAGAGTAAAATGAATCTTAGTTCGCGCTGCCTCATGGAGAAGTCGAGAACCGATCCAGACCACAGATAACTACTTTCTAGACGAAACTCCCAATTCACAGTTAGAAGCACTACAGATCGGGGTACAGCAGTCATACAGGCCCTTAGAGCTCGCCAGGTCTGCACTTCAGCCTGTGGTGTACTACGCTCAGAGACAGCAAGACAAAGAGAAATAAGGAACTACTTGCGGAACGTCACTGGAGACGAAGAACCCTCTGCTGCCGCGTCTGCGGGCAGCCTGAGCAGCGGGACTGGCTTAAGCAAGGCGGCTGTAACCGGCAGGAACGCATCGTCACGTCTTCGGCTGGAAAGATGTCGAACAGACACACTGGGGAGACCTCCTCGGCGGTCGAGTCCGACACTGGCTGGTTGTGAAGACGACGACTTGGGGTAGGCAGCGAGTGTGTTTGGCATTCGATGAGCGCCGGCATGATGCTGAGCAGCCATTCCAGCGGTCATGGAGGCGTATCGAAAACCAGCTTCACGGCTGCAAATGTGTCTCGTCTTCCTTCTTCGCTTCCTAAGAATAACCTGAGTGTGTTAGTCAGCGCGACCCGGGTAATTTGCGGATCGTCCAGTGGCCACCGAGAGTCTATTCGTTTGTGTCTGGACCAGCGCATAGAGCCAACAACAACTGGGAGCCGGTAGTCATTGAAGGAAGAGGCAGAGAGGCCTCAGTTGTGTAGCTTTATGAGGTGTGAACACCGGGATGCACTGTAGGTTTTCTCTACAGGAAGATTTGACTGGACCATGGGTGAGAGAGTTTCTTTTTAGGTTGATGGTTTCTGGCTCACTGCGTGAACGGTCGTCGAGTTTGACTCGTGACGGTGTCGATACCGCGTCAGGGGGAAGTATAGTAAGTATAGCTTCTTTCCGAAGCCATTCTTAAGACTTTATGTCTTCCGAAGAGGGAGAACAGATCTGTGCGAGATGGTCCCTCGTAAACACGCCGTACCCTGGAGAACGTGCATTCGTCCATCCATAACGACAGAAGGTAAAGACGGTTTCCTCAGTTGTGCTTTTTGTTTCTCTATCGATGCATTGCAGGAACCTCGAGCTTCAGCCGCGAAGGACGGAGAAGTTTCACTGGGAGCCAAAGTTGAGCAAGTTCGAGCAGAATAGTCTACGACGGTCGCTGAACAATCAGAAGAAAGCTGTCCTAGAAGGCCAAGTCCAGAAGGCTTCCGGGAGAATTCATAAAGGCCCGAGTTTTCGAATCAATCCGGAAGTTATTAGTTTTGAAGATTTTGAAGTAGATCAAACGTACAAGCAGGTAGTTGAAATAACCAATGTTAGCCTCACATTCAATACATTCCGTGTCGCGCCGATCCCGGAAGATCTGCGGGATATCGTCCATGTCGATTTTACTCCTCCGGGACGCATGTCCGCCGGAACCACTACAACTTTTACAGTGACGTTTACTCCCAAAAAGAATGTTGATATCAACTCAAGCATTTCTATTCTGGCTCCTACCGGCCCAGAATACTTCAAGCTTCGATGCTGTACCACCAAAACACTCCTACGGTTTCATCCTCCCCCGATCCAAGCTTCCGATTTCATCGCTGCCGCTAGAAGAGAAGAAAGCGGCAGTCTTGTGTCAGGTATCAAGCCTGGAGATGATGGACTACCAGCTGCTCGTAAGGAATTTTGCGTTTCGCTTGAAGGATTTCTGACCACGTAGACGTGTTATACACCCGCAGTTGTGAAAGGTGTGAAGACCCTGCTTATACTAAGGGCATACAGACCACCACTGTAGTGCGATGAGGAGATTCTTCTCTGCTACCGCGAGAGTGTCTCCGGTCCCGTTCAAGACAAATTTCTGGGAAGTTTAATAGGAGTGAGAGAGAGACGTACTGACTGACAAGTGGCTGAAAAGAAAGAGCTCAAAACTTTCCACGGATGTAGAGTTCTATGGGCATTCATTCGGCTACCGAAACAAACACACTCGGCTATTGCATACCCGCTTCAGCATCCTCGATCTCAGCAGCTTTCCGGTGATCTGTTGTCTTCCTGGCACAGCGTAATCAGCAGATTTGCTATCTGTGGCGAATGGTCTGTCATTCGGAGATGGTGGACTCAGAAAAAGAAAGAAACAGGGACTGCTTTGTGACGTCAGTTGAGTCAGATGCCTTGACTGGACTGCTACAGGAGGCGTCTTTATTCAGTGTCTCCATTATTCTCTACCCCGATACTGTGAAGAAGACAGGCGCAAAGCAACACACCCGGTAAATTAGGTTGTGTGTCTCTTCAATCAGAAGGGAAGCCGTACGAATGTGTTGCGTTTTCTATCAGGTCTTTCTTCAAGCGATCGACAGGAGGACATGTGTGAAGTGTCTGAAGAAGGACGAGAAGAAAAGAATCCTCAGCTGTCACAGGTTCTTGTTTTAGATATGGGAGATCTTCAGCTAGGTGCTGTTGGCACAAGTTTACTACGTGTCCGAAATGAGGGAGCCTTATCATCACCCTATATGCTTTATCCTATCGTTTTAGATGTAACGAACCTTCAGTTTCCTATCTCTCATCTATCCGAGACCGAATCAGCGGTTTTAGAAGAGAGCCAGGATCATCAGCCGTCTGCTAATGAAGGAGAAGGAGCAGGAGGAGGAGCAGGCGGCGTCCAGCAACAAGGAAACGCAGGCAATTCGATCAGCGACAATAAAAAGCCAAAGAGCCCTTCAAGTTTAGATATGAATGATCCTCAATTTCTCACTCAATCAAGCTCAACTGACTTTCATCAACAGATCGATATGATTTCAGTAGATAAGCTTGTTATGAATGAATCTTTCAGCGAAACAAAGCACAAGCTCCTATCAGACTTAGGTATTGCTGACCTTATCAATCAATGGTCGTACGAGCCAATGAACTTACAGCATTTCGTTATCGAAAACTCTTCAGCGATCTTCGAGTCCAAACAAAGTCAAGCTATCCGGCTAAGTTATGCACCTTCGGAACCAGGGGACTTCTATTCGATTCTATGTCTCAAGATGTGGAACCCTCTGGTACGTTCACTACACCCTGTTTGTCTCTTCAGTCTTCTTCTCTAGGCTCTCCTTTCTTAATCTTTTGTAACGTAGAGTAGCTATTTGCTCGTCAATCCCGTTATAGACCGGAGAGGAAAAAGGGAGGGAACGGGGTGACAAAAGTGACTTTTCTTCGTCTTCATCCGCTAGAAAGGCCATGGACTTCGCAAATCATTCCCCTTTACGATACATCAGTGAAAAACAGACAGAAGCGAACGCCCCCCCCACTCCTCGTAGAGCTGCAAAAGGCGACCAACATCGAAACGATAAGATTTCGATAAACCAAAGGAGGTCCCCACGCGAGGCATACCGTGTCTCCCTCATCCTATTTGGAGAAGAATGAAGTTAATTGAGTGGAGTGACTAAAGACTAGACTTCATCTTGCTTCTATCACCGGTGTATTTACAGTTTCTGACTAATTGTCATTCATAAATCTTTGCATGACCCCCTTCAGACAAGAAAGAATCTCTCGTGTTTTCTTCAATCCACAGAGAGAGACAGCGACTGAAGAAGTTCTTCATTCACACAGAGGAAAACAAAGCCATATGATTGCAGAAAGCTCTTTTCTTGGTTTACCTCTCATTCCTATTCTTCTCTCTCTCTATTTTCCGAACGAGCGCTCTTTCTAGAGCCTGAAGACCGAATAAGGCATGAATGTGTCTGTTCTCTATCTGATAGGAATCGAACCCGGGTGGAGAAGGGCCCGACATTGGTATTAACAATCTGACTATTAAGAATCGATTCATGAGAGGCTTATCCCAGTTCCTCATTCTTTATGTCATCTCTCTGTCTCTGACTAGCTAATCGATACCTGCGTTGAAACTACCGCTTTTCTCTTTCATAGCTAGCTTCTTCAGCATGATCACCATTCGTTGTCCTCGATGGTGTTAGATCCCTCTTCCTACGGGAGTTTTCTTCTATCTTGATACCATCTAAGAACCCCTAGACACTATCTCACTTCGTTTTTCTCATGCTTTTCGTCTTCCTCCTTTCTTCTTGAAGAGGATCTTCTCACTCCCCGCCCCTCCTTTATTTCCTTCACCTCTCTTCTCTTGTGGGATTCTCTGTCGTTCTCCTCGCCCTTCTCAGGTCCGCGACCGTATTGTCATAGTGAAGGGAAGATGTATACCTCCACCTCTTTCCATTGAATCTCCCCAATATGACTTTAATGTCTGCATCTCCGGAAACCACTATCGACATAAGTTAGTTCTCCACAATAAACAAAAGACAGCTATGAAGGTATGGGTGTCATGGCCTTCAACTGTAGAAGGAGAGCTCTGGTTCGAGCCGCAGACATCTTATATCCAAGGGCAAGATAAACTTACCATCACAGCAGCCTTCTCTCCAAGAGAAGAATTCTTTACAAGGTTTCCTCAATATGTGGAAGAATTTGTCGATCCAGAGATTCGAGCCAATCACCCGGGATCCTTAGGCTTTTCTATCCCTGTCCGTATTGAAGGCTCTGATCAAGTCTTGCCTGTTAACACCATCTTAACAGGTAACGAAGAGACTTAAGTTTCTTCCTCCACAGTTAAAAAGAAGGACGGAAGAAAGGAAGATCGATCCAAGAAAAGATCATCTTCTCTGTCTCTCTATTATTGGCTGGACGAGAAGAAAGGGAGGGAGAAAGAAAGAAAGAGACTTTGTGTGTTTGTCTTGTATGAACGGGAAAGAAGAGAAAGTAGTTAAAACAGGATCGTGAAGCATGACTGCGGGAAGTATGCGATAGATAGGTAGCGGTGTTTTATCTTAGGGTGTATAGACACCTTGACTTGTTAGGGTGTATTTTGAGACGACAGCTCATATCTGCCAGCATTTCGCCTGTTTTCTGTCACGAGTATACATGCTTTTCTAGTTGGAACATAACTCCAAACCTTCTCAGGAGATTCACGAAGAGGCCGTCTCACTCGTGTTTTGTCAGGCTTAGCTTCTATGTGTCTATGTAAACACCGCATGCTGATAAATATACACGCTTCTATAGATAGATATGTGTACATACAACTCTACATATATTGAGATGGGTATATGTATAGACCTGTCTATATCTCTATGCATGTACACCCAGTAGTAACGTAGCCATTTGTATATAGATATTCAAACTGTATATACATACACACCTCTACAGATACACATGCATAACTGAATAGATAGACTGCACATTGATAGATAGATTGAAGATAGATAAATAGATACATTCCAGATGGAACCCTTTTTTTACTAGCGCCTAGCTATTCTCCCTTTAGCGATTTAACTAGTATTTCCGCTGCAAACTAGATAGATTGAAGAATGGTAGACGGATATATACTATTCAAACCAATTCGAGATAGATAGATAGATCAATGACAGATAACTAGATAGATTCAAGCTAGGTAGCTAAATAGATTGAAGATAGATAAATAGATAAGTACGTACATGGACAGGAGACAGGGGGGATAGGGAGTCTGATTGATGACGTATGTATCATTGCATGCGTTCTTTGTACTATTGTGTGGCGTTTTTTTTCTTATGTGTTCAGGAATTTTGACAAGAAAGGAGATTGTTTTAACACCGCCATCTCTAGATTTTGGCGTATGTACAGAGGGTTCGTCTGTATCTGTTCCTTTACTTCTTTCGAATCCATCTCTTCTTATCATGGAATACGCCTTCTTTAATGTACATCAAGACGTCTCTATTTACAACGCTTTAGATGCAGAGTCTTATTCTCAGCTCTCCTCCTCTTGGTCTTCTTCTCCTTTCTCAAGAGTGCGTGGGACAATCTTCCATCCATTAGATTCTTCACGTTCTTCTTCTTCTTCATCTCGTTACTTTAATCTCTCTTGTATTCCTAATCATCCCCCTCCGCCTTATCGTTTTATGTCTCTTGGAGGCTTGGGATCTCCCTCCTCAGTACCTCCAACTTCGAAGACGGCGTGTCAAGATTCTCTTCTTCTTCGTCTCCCCCACGAACATGTAGATCAGTCTTTCTCTTCTTCTTCTTCTTTTCAAGACACAAATCTCCCTCGCCACCCTTCTTCTCTTCCTTCTCCGACTCCTTCTTTCCCTCATCCCCCCTCGAAAGCTTCTGCTTTCTCTTCGTCTTCTTCTTCGTCTGTCTCTTCCTCCTTGCCAGGAGATACCCTAACCCATCTTCAGAATGGAGAGTATGGATATCTTCTTCCCGGGGAAACACGCAAAGTTCTCGCTGTCTATACACCCAATAAGAATTCTCCTGACAATCCGCACTTCGGAGGTCTCAAGACAGACCCATCCAATCCCCACATCCGTATAGATCATATGGTCTTAAGAGTGCTCCTAGGAGTCCAAGCCGCTGCGCATGAAGTGAAGATTCCATGGAGAGCTATGCCTTCTCAATCCTGCATCGCCTTCAAGCCTTCCCCGATTCTTCGTCTTCCCGTCATTCCTACTGACGAACAGATCACCGTCTCTCTCTTCATGAAGTTTCTCCCCCCTGTCTCTACGAAAAGAAAGAAGAAAAACGAGAAGATAGAAGAAGAAGACGTTACAGGAGTCTTGGCCTTCATGGAGAATTGTCAATCCAGCACATCCCATAAAAAGAAACCTCTCAATGAAGAGGCCTCTCTCACGAAGGGTCCTCCCTACCCCCCTCTTCATCTCTCTTCGACCTCTTCTTCTTCTCCTCCATCTTCAATCGGAGAGGCAACAAGAGACAACCTTAACGTTACATCTCCTGATAGAGAAAGGCTTCACACTGCAAAGTCTTCATCTTCTTCATGTGATATCTCAACGAGCTATTCTGTCAAGGTCTCTCCATCCATTGCAGCACAAGACATCCAGACAAGAAGAACTTCTTCTCCTTCTATGGCTCGGATGCAAGAAGGCAAACCGACCTGCTCCGATTCGTCTCCATCCCCTCGCATAGGAGAGACGGGTCGTGAGAATCGAATAGAAGGAGGGTGTGAAGGAACAAGTCTCGTTCATGTAGAAATTCTACCACCTCCTTTTGAACTCTCTGGGCTTACCTTTAACCCTGTATG
Source organism: Cystoisospora suis (assembly GCF_002600585.1). Lineage (NCBI taxonomy): Eukaryota > Apicomplexa > Conoidasida > Eucoccidiorida > Sarcocystidae > Cystoisospora > Cystoisospora suis. The sequence continues at coordinate 35,716 of NW_027154354.1, forward strand.
TTTCTCATTGAGACCTTCGACCACTTCTTCTTCCTCTTCATCCTTGTCTGCCCCAGCTCAACGCATATCTGTATCTTTCTCTCCTGACGCTGACTATATGAAGAGAGGTGAAAGAAGATACATCTCCGCAAAGAGGTTTCAGAATCTCTTGGCACCTTCTTCGGATGGCACGTGGGCTGTCGATGTGGAAGAAGAAAACTCCCAACTTGGCAAAGGAACAGCTTCCTCATCGTCACTCCAAGGAGGAGGCAAAAGTTTAAATGTCTCGTCGTCGACAACAGGAGGCGGGGGAGCCTCACCAGGTGTACAGACAGCTGAAGGAGGAAGTAGCAAACCGGGCTCTGAGAATAAACGACTTGATTCTCCATCTCCTCCTTCTTCTTCTTCGAAAGACCTTACGAAGCATTCTCCCGCAACAGGAGCCATGGGTAAAGGTTTGAAATCTCTAGCAGGTGGAAAGAAGATAGGAAGTTCGGGCGGAGATGAAGGTATTCCAGGAGACAAGACACTTGAAGAGACTGGGGCTTCTCTCGAAAAGACAGACACCCTAGGACTGGGAGAACAGGAGAGAAGATCAACAGGTACAGGAGAAGAAGCCGAAGAAGAGAATGAGAAAGATCTATGCAAAGAGATTCGGGCTTATGGCGGAGTGCAATGGCTATCGCGACTTGAGACGGAGTCTACAAGAGATTTCGAAGAAGGAGAAGGAGGAGGAGAAGAAGAAGAAGAAAAGGAAGCAGAAAAAGAAAAAGAAGACGAACAGCAAGAGATTGCAACGACAAAGAACCCTTCTCGGGATGGTGAAGACGGTAAAGAAGGAGAAGGAGAAAGAAATCCAGGAAGAGGAGAAGGAAAAAAGAATGAAAGAATCGTGCATTATGTGCATGCCACTTGGCAAATCCCTCTAAGATGTCGGCTTATCAGTGGAGCTAACAAGAAAGAAGAAGTTTTCTTCAAATTCATAGAGGTACAGCGGTTGATGCTTGTATTCTTACCCTTGTTCCTATTCATCGAAAAGAAAGCAAGGGCCTTCAATACATGTATCTCTAGATGTCTCCCTGACTATGTCTGTATGAACATGTATAGAGAAGTCTCGACAGACAAAGACTGAAGATTCCTCTCTCTCACATAGAAGCAGGACGTACATAAGACAAAGGGGAGATCTACTACCCTCCATACATGCGGCGAATGTCTCCATAACGTAATACGACTAGTTGTAATACTAAGGAGAGCAGGAGGAGTAGTAGGAGTACTATTGGTAGCATTAGGAGTGGAGATATCCTCTCTGAGAAGCGTAAACACTATGTCGATACATACACACATTCATCTCTATACGCACATACGTGTCTATGTATAGGTCTCTCCATTTGGACTGTATCACTCTGTCGCTTACTGTAGACAGCCCTATAGCTCTACGCACATCTCAAATGTTGCCTACCTGGCTATATATGTGTAGATGTAGAGGCGCATATGCATGTATATACGAACATACATCAAGAGAGAGAGAGAGGGAAGAGAGAGAGATAGAAACAAGAAGATAGTCGTAGCAGAGGAGAGAGGGTATTGAGAGAGATCTACGTGCACTCCAGTAATCGTAATAGTCTTACGACTACTACCTACTACTACTAGCCACATCTATACAACTCATCCATATATACATGTAGATATAGATATTCATGATATAGATTATCTATAGATAGGTAATCTGTATGTATGTATATAAGTCTTAGATATACGTAGGTAGATTGAAAGATCGAGAAAGAAGAACTGAGGACTGACAAAGACAACTGGAGAGATCAGGAATAGCATATCGGAAGAGACGGAAGGTGTAGGCTCTTCTCTTTTACCTTCTTCTTCTTCTTTTTCTCCTTTTCCCTTCTTCTTCTTCTCCTTAGCTTCTCTTTCTGAACTTCCTTTCTTTTGTTTCTAGGTGTCTACCTGCGCATCTCCTCGCCTCATTTGTGCTACGCCCTCCACTCTAGACTTCGGGGACGTCATGATTGGGAACGAAGCGCATCTACGATGTACACTGAAATATATCCATTCTTTCTCTTCTTCTCTTCACCCAGGAAGCAAGGAGATGGGATTTCTTTCTTCTTCTTCAGGGGTGGAACCTAGTTCTCTCTCTATTCTTCATTCTTCTCCAGACGGCTCTTCTTCTCCTTCTATAAGTCCGGCTTGGATATCCACACAGGAGCCTATCCTTTTGCGAGCAGAAGAACTTCCTTATTCTTCTTGTTTTGAGGTTATCAGCCCTCTTAGGCCTCTGTCTCCGGAGAAATCCCTAGACGTTCTTGTGTCTTTCAATCCTCTCGCAGCTCAGGTAAATTCATATCACCTCGCTCGAGACCATACGCATCTTGTAGGTAACTCACCTCCCTACCAAGAAAAAAGAACGAGAAAGAAAGCAAGAGTGAGAAAGAAAGTTTGAGAAAGAGCTCTGTAAAGACACTCAAGCAGCTAACTGGATAGATAGATAGATAGAGCTATCTATCTATCTATCTCTATATGCCTGAGACATACACATCTACATAGGGTTGTAGTGGATCACATCTCTTGCGCAGTAGTAGCTGTAGTCGTAGTACGAGAGAAGGCTATGTTCTTTTCGAGTGTCCCCGCATATCAGATCCAGTCTACAAGTACAAATAGAGACGTATCCTCAGTATGTGCATATTTGCATCAACCTAGATACATATATGCACATACTGAGGAGTCTGTCTATATCCATATGTACATATATTTATATATAGAGAGAGAGAGCCAGTTAGAGACACTTACAGACAAGCACCTTCTTTTTGTATCTATTTAGCCTATCTAAATACGTATGTATGAAGGCAAGTAGCTACACACATGTCTCTCCGAGAATGATCAAGACTACTCGCGGACTCCATACAACGAAGAGACAGAGAAAGAAAGAAAGAAGAGATAAGTTGGTCGTTGCAAGGACAAAGAAACAAGAAAACCTTTCGTAGACATTTCGATCTACCTATGTAACATACCTCTCTCTCTCTCTCGATCGATCGATCTCTCTCTTTCTCTTGGACTGTAGTAGTCCTAAGATTGGCTTGTAGAGCAGAAATCGAGATTGTGCGTGGGGTGGCGATGAACTTGCAGAGTTACCGAGCAAAGCTTCATTTGATAGGAAATCTGACGAGACAGACCATCGAGCTACGAGGAAGGGGAATTTCTTCTGAGCTTATCGTTCAACCTGTAGGACAGGAGCTAGACTTTGGCGCGATCTTTATTCCTTCTCGAAATCTACTCCCTTCTTCCTTCAAAGGTAAGTAAACAGCCCTCAAGCAATCACATGCATACCCCACACCCCATACACACACCGATCTCTATCTCTATACGCACACCTAGACAGATGGATAGATAGACGAATAGATAGAGAGATTAAAGATAGATCAAAGATAGATAGATTAAAGATAGATAGGGAGCAGGTACTTCAATCGATCACTCTCATACCTCTCACCCAATACGTATATCCCTATCTCTATACATATGCATATCTCTATATACACAATTCTACAGCCACGTATATATGTGCCTGTTTCTATAGATACAAATAGATGGATAGATTGTATGTGTCATAACGAGTGTGTATGATTTCTTTGATACGTAGAAGATAGAGAGGGAGAAGAGAGATTGATGATGTAGCTTTTTTCCCATCTTTTGTCTAGCTAAAGTCACTAAAGACGCCATGGCCTATATGTCCGAGATGTCTATCCATCCTATATATGCCCCCCATATATATCTACAAGCTGAAAGATGCGCTTCGCAATCCCCCCCCAGCGCCTCTTCTCAATCATACCTATCTAAGGATTGCATATCAGTCTCTTGCTTGAGAAGTATATAGATCCTCCTAGCTCTTCTATGCTTGGGTAGCTCGGAAGGCGTGTGAAGCTCCTGAGAAAGGAGATAGAAACCTGCCATTACATCCCTGAGGCTTCTTATTATGGAGAGATACCTCATCGTGGTCTATCTAGGCCATCTTTCTCTAGGCTCGCCTCGAAGAGAGAGAGAGAAAAAAAAAAGAGAGCGACCGAGCGAGCTGTGTCCCCCTCTTCAACGATTCCTCCTTCTATTGAAGTTTTTCTCGTAGATTTCTCTTCCTTCTCTTCTTCGCTGAGAGCTCCGAGAAGCTACAAAGAGCCTCTTGACTAACTTAGATGAAGTAGACAGATGCCGCTCCACGAAGCAAAGAGCAGAGAGAGCACAAAAGGAAGATCGAAATAGACCACGGTTTGCATTCTTTCTCTTGACTGATAGACCTCCTGAAATACGTGAGAGGGGGGGACCCTCTTTTTGATCCATAGATATCGCTGAAGAAGAGAAAGAAGAAGAACAAGATCACAACACGATTTCGCAATAAGACCTCACTCTCGTTCTCCCTTTTTTCTTTCTTTCTTTCTTTCTTTTCTCTGATAAATGCTGTCTCATTCGACACCCCAGGAACATCAACAGGAGGAGGAGGAGGAGTAGGG
>NW_027154355.1:0-215 GCF_002600585.1 Cystoisospora suis
CAACGACCACCACGTGGCGGCGCAGGACCGCCAGGCATCCTGTATGGCGAGTCAGGGACTCCAGGACCTCCGCACACGCGGAACAAAGCAGGCGAGCCCTACAGGCAGCGCATAAGGACTCGGCAATTGCCCATAGAGAGCAGGAGCCGACATCGTAGATCAGCAGGGCGCGTAAAGGGACACGCCGGTACCTCAGGTTGAAGTCCCAGGTGCAT
>NW_027154356.1:0-317 GCF_002600585.1 Cystoisospora suis
CCAAGGGAGTCACGGAGGGCTGCTAGAGCAGCCTAATGACCAGGAAGTACCAAGAGGGAGTTAGACCCAGATTACCCCGGACGCGACACGTGTGCCTAGATTGGCAAGAGAACGGAATTGCGGGAAGGAAGAGTGTTCAGCCGAAGCTTCGAGTACGGCTAGCGAGAACAACCCTGAGGAGGCCTGCAGAGACGGAGAGAGGCGCGTCAGGCGTTAGGACCGCCTGGGACATTGAGATCGCACGTCGTGGCGAGGCTGTCCAAGGAGAGACAGAGCGCCCCCATACGTAGAGGAGGCCACAGCCGCAGAGATCACGG
>NW_027154357.1:0-1607 GCF_002600585.1 Cystoisospora suis
TTTTCATATAGGTAGCTGCTCTCTATACACTATATATACGCCCCTTACATCACCTTCATATTTGTGACATTTGCCTGCGACGTGCGGCACCCACAATGTGTAGCCATGAAGACATGGCTCTAGCATCCGCTCTTTCAACTGCGACGTCTGCGGCTGGGGCTTACTTTCTGAAGGCCACGCGACGTTAGCGGCACAGTGGTGTTAACAGGTAGACAATGTGGAATGGAGCGCCGGTGGAAACTACGTGCGGCGGCGCTCGCGTCCTTTCATCTCGTCCGCTCCTCTTTCGTAGGCCTGGCCCAGCGCAGTCCCACAAGAGCCTCTTCACGTGGTTGGTTACGAACGTTGTCGAAGAAAAGGAGTGCGACGGACGCAAAAGTGGGCCTCTGCTAGGACTGTCTTGCCTTGCTCTACGGGGCGACTACGACTCTTCTGCTACTGCCACCCTGACCGTGTACGGTTTTCAGCTTCCTCCGCCGAAAGACTGTCCCATCACAACGCTTTTTCATGACCGTCGCTTGCAAAGAACACGAAACACTTCCGCCTTTGCTGACAATCTCACTCGCTTCTGGCGCAACGACGTCGAGGCGCAAGTCATTTTGCATCGCACGACACCATACTAGCCGCATTCCGAGGTGTGCGACGAGAGCACGGGCACGAGCGTAAATTGTCATATTATCGATGAACGCATTTCGGTGTCAGGAAACCAAAAAAGTTGCTTGCAGACCGCGCGCTTCCAAGTGCCGTAAAAAACACCGAAATACTTCGGGCACATCCCAGTGTGTCGACCGGTACAGCCGAAAAACATGCAGTTGTCCTGCTGGTCGCCAATGAAAACCCGGATCCAGGGAGATAGGCAGTTTCACAAGTGATGGAAGCAGAAGGGAAAACACCCCAGTGCCTCCCCCTTGCGACGTACCGCCCCGCTTTCTCAGGCGGTTCGACGGGAGGACTCCTCCCGTGCGAACGCTGTCTCTTGCAGCAACCGCTAAGGGGCGCTAGGCAACTGTTTGGTCAGTCCTTAGGTTTAGTTCGGGTTTGAGCCGCGGTGACAGTACAGTACTACGGCTCCTGATCAACGTGATGTACGTTTATACACAAGCAACCACGGTTATCGTTCGGAAACTCCACGGGGAATACTCTCTCACGAAGCCATAGCGGTCTCAATATACGACGTCTCTCCACCCCGCGCACGGCCGAAGCAAAGGTCCACACTGGACAAATCGCGGTACACCCCGAAACCGACGGAACACGGCCAATCACACCTGTCCGACCCGTCAAGGGATCGAAACATCACTAACGACGGGCGCCAATCCTGCCATTCACACTCGGGGCACATCCCAACGTGCCGGAATAAACGAGAAACAACTCTCCACACTCCGTCGAAAATCTCTCTCACTCACGTCAAGAACTGCTCCAGAACCAATGCGACCTCCCTCTGTCTCTTTGCAGTCACCCCCTGCCGTCAAACCGGCCGGCCCGTTGCTCGCTGGCCACAGAAAATCCAAAGTCTTCCCGAACCACGCGTATCACACCGTTAACAACCGTCGGAACCTACTAAAACCCCGCCGTACAACGTCGGCAAAACACGAAGCCACAGTCGAGAA
>NW_027154357.1:1675-7738 GCF_002600585.1 Cystoisospora suis
GACGGCTGCCCCGGGGGCAGCTCTCCGGCGGCCGTCTCCAACCGCCGCTCCAAACTTTTTCAAGCCTTCTCCTTTTTTTCTTTTTTTTGCACTAATTGTTCTTAGAATTCAAAAATAGGAAGAAATACATATATATATCGACGAACGGGCCCGGGGAAGAAGATGACTCCCCGTCCCTGACAACCCCCGCGTGCGCTCCGCGGCCGCCAGCGTGCGGCCGGGCGGTCCGGCGCGCGGAAGGTGCGCTCAGCGCCGAACCCGGCCATTTTCCCCGGTGCGATACCGCCGGGGGAATTCAATATAAGTATCCAAGCACAAACTGACTGACGTATCGAAACACGACTGACACCAAATCACGACTGACACACGTATCGAAACCCGACTGACTACCTCCCAGTACCTTCTTGGGTACACAAAGGAACCCATGGAAAGGCACTGGGCCCGACACAAGCTTTCACAATACGTTCCTCAACTCGCAGCACACAATAGACCCGTAGGGATCCGTAGGAGTGTCATTTTCATTCATGACAGGCAGCGTTCTCTGTCCGGCAGACCCAGGCGCTGGCTGCGCACCAGCGGCCAACCATCGAACTGCCCCAGAGGGCCCTAGCTTTCCCCGCGCGGATACCGCGCACACCTCCTCGAGTGTCGGAGTCCCAGAGGAGCCAGGGCAAACAGATCTCCAAGCGCTTGTCCGTACGCCAGGCCGCGAAACTCGGACGAAGAAGCTTGAAGACACTCCTACCCGTCCCCGATACACCCCAAAGTGTAGAGACAAAGAAAAAGACAAGGCGGACCCCTGTTGGCAAATAGCGGGGCTGTCCGAAACCTGCAAGAAAATGAAATTTAATTATAGCGTCAATATCTTATTGTTCGTTTTCCAGTACCAAAACTCGGACAGGAAACAGAATCAATGTACTGAAGGAAAGAACGAACGATCTGTCTCGGCTCAGGTCTCAGCTACGCTCACGCTATCAGCCGTGGCCGGCGGAGAGCTTACAGCAAGCGTTGAGGAGTGACTCACTGGGAGAATAAATGCTATACTCAGTCGAGCTCGCCTCGAGTGTGTGTAGGTTTGTCGGTGGGAGAAGAACTAACTATGTTCATCGGTAGGTTGCGACCGAAGAGTGCGAAGCTGCTGATGACCACGACGCCTGCACCGAAGATGCTCACCTTCAGCGACGCAAGAGAGAGAACGGGTCGCTGGAAGCGAACACGGAGCGAAACCCTGGAACAAACTCAGTTGCCTACTTGAAGGTCATCTCATCAGCCCCAACGAAAGGTGTGATCGCGGCTTTACAATCTCACCACCATCGCACCAGTCCACTTCTGCCAACTAGTGCCCCGTTATGCGATGAGTGTGCGTCAGTTTTCGAAAAGACAAATACCTAGACTCTTTAGCATCCTGAATGTGATAGGGGAGTAGCTGGCCGACTAGACTCGACTAGACTTACAACCTACGGTCCGGGTACACTCGGTGTCCCATGTATGTAATTTTGACACATCACCAATTTCCCACGACACATTGTGGCCCCCCAAGCCTCAGCGGACACTTTGGCGACGAACGTGTGCAGAGCCCGCCACGGCGGCAATCTCTTGTCTGGGACGAGACCCGGGACAGGATACCCTGGTGCAGCTGTTTCAGTGGTGTGATTACACGAAATAAGCGTCTCCTGCCACACACCTTAGCCACGCACAGCATAGGGTCGCACAGATACAACCAGTTTCCCCGAGATAGAAACCCAAAGGACTCAGAATAGACGCGGTCCGTAGGTGGTTACAAGAAGACACGCGCATCCCCGGCTACCGTGTAGGGCCATTCTCCCGGGTTTTTTGGGGGGTGAGCAAGTATGATACGTCGTCGGACCTGACGCGGCATATGTTGTGGCATGACACTGCTGCATGGCCCGAGAGCACCACGTGTATGATTTGCATTTCAGTATTACTGGCGGCTAGGAAATGTGATACACAAAAAAAGACGTGTTCTACAGTGCATCGGGATATGTGTGCTCGAGCTATCTGCAGGGTTCACTCCGAGACCCAGTAAACAGAACTTTCTACGACCCTCTGTTCCCTTTTCTTTTGGAGGCAGCACTAAACACTAGAGAGAGAAAAACACTATTTGTGTGCCTAGCTCGGGTAGGGAGCTCGCCGCAGAAACTATGGCCGTGGTGAATTGTTTCTTCCTGTTCATTGGTCTTACATAGGTGTTTCCCTCCTCTTTTTCGCTGCTAGTCTCAGTTCCAACTAGAGAAAGGGAAAGCTGGAGAAAGGAAAAGAACGCCGCGGCGGTCGAACACTCCCACCGGCGCGTCCCGCGGCAGCGTGGCGCGTAGTGGAGGCGAGGGACGCAGACGCTCTCTCTGGAGGAGCGAAGGAACTCCTTTATCTTTGAGTGAGGTTTTCACGGATAGAGAGTTTCTCTCACCTTTCCTCCCCGCTCGAATATCTTTCCGGTGAGGGGCTGTGCTGACGGTATGTGGTAGAGCGCGGCATCCCTGACAACCGAGTCTTGCAGTGACTGGATGTGGCCCAGCCGTCTTTCCTGGGACGCTATAACCGTGATAGGGGGCTACATATTGAGCATTGGTAAGAATATCATGATAGTTCGGAGACTCCAGCTTGTTGTTTTCCTGCCAAGCACTTTGCTGAAGTGTTGCATTGTCTCCACGAGGGTGTCCGGGCAACTCGCACGAGCGTTCAGCGTGCCTTAGCGGGGCAGTGTTGGCACCTTTTGACAATGTCCTGGTGAGCCCCCGGTTGTCTGCCGACAATTTGAAATCGTCGGCGAAGTATTTACGCGGGATGTGTAGATTCGGTTTCCTCACACGCGATCCGCTGGGGTCTGGGGACTTTCAGAATACCTGGCGCTTGAATGTTTGTGCACGCTGACACTCTGCAATCCCCCTGGGGTGCCTCGGCGTGGGTCTTCGACAGGGTGGGACGTGCTGCTTGTGAGCGAGAGCGTCTTTCCCGGCCCCCAGAAATGTGTCCGAGTGAGATCACCCAGGAAACGAGAGTTAGGGGAGGCCCTTGATGTGCTCCTTCCGCGTCCACGTGCGTGAAGACAAGGCGCGCGGTAGTGCTGGACGTTCCAACTGTACCGCACATTGGCCGAGGAATAACTCACAGGCGCGACCTTCCGTCGCCCCGACAGCGACGAAAACTAGACTTTGCCCCTGCTGGGGCGTTCGAAAGGAGAGAGCGCCCCCGCAGGACAGCATCACGCCGGGGACGGGGAAGGCCGTACGTCACAAGCAGCGCGGGAGCGACAGCAGGAAAGTAGCAGCCCCACATCCAGCTTGGCCGCGCCAAGTAGTTCCCGCCTCTCGTGCTGGCAACTTCTATCTGGAGAAAGGGACCCACTGGGACGGTTTCTCGGTCAACGGAGTCGAGGCCACACGCTGCGGTGAAAGGAAACTGCACCGCTGGGAAAGTTTGTGCGCAACGCTCAACGCTACGCAGGGCTGGCGCGGACCCACGTAGGTCATGAGTCCGCGTTGTCTCGCCGCGTTTAGTCCAGGGACCTATGCTGGCCCGCACCCGCGACTGAGACACACTCGATATCCCACTCACCCCCTTCTCGGTTGCCGCAGAGCGCTGAACCATGAGGACTGCTGGCGATCCGTACTCGTACTGAGGCGTCCCAAAGTACCCCAGGCCTCGCTGACAACGAAAGCATCTCCCGGTGCGGGAGGCAACCCCCCACAAATGAGACATCGACGAGCGCAACCTTTGATTTCATCAGACCGGAGCGGGGAACCAATGCGCAAGGGAGACACGAAGGCGAAGTGGGGCGCAAGATCTACGCGCACGGAAAACATGAGCGTATTGCACTGTCCACCCGAAGACACAGAAGTATACCAGCTGCCACGTACCCACCACGGGTCGTGCTCTACGGTCAGGAAGCCGCCGCAGCACCGCACGACCATCTCGGCAAGACTCCGTCTCCGGGGGGTACACGGATTATCCTGACGGACGAGGTTCAAGCGTGCTAGAGGAAGCTTACCTGCGGCGCTACTCAAACGAGCCGCAACAGTGCTAATTCCCTACGTCCGCAGGAACGACCATAATAGTGATCCGGGCCAGTCCGCCTTCGGCCTGCGCTGCGTGCCCACTCCCCCGTTTTGAGTTGTGACAGCCTGTAAGGCGTCGGCCGGGTCCACCAATATCCCGCTGTCCATAGCTAACGGATACCTCTGCCTCCTCATGTGTGCCTTCACCCGCCTGGTCATTGCGATACTCACGAACTAGATATACGTGGTGTAAATGAACCTCCGTCGGCCAATAGCCGGAGCACAAACCAAGCAAAGGTGCTAGAAAAACACGGAACAGCGCAGGAGTGTTTTCTACCCCGGAGCAAAAACATCGAATGAAAGGAGGGCATGTCTCACGCGTGCCATTCGGCTACCCAACGTTGCGGCGGAACCCCGCAGGTTGGATTTGACTGGAGGGCTGGAGTGCACGCAGCGACGCCGGCGACAGCGGTCTGCAGCCCTAACTGCGCCAACGAGAGCACCAAGTCGAAAAGACCACAAGTGCAGGACTATCCCGCGCTGCTGCACGGGGCGCTACTCGGACGAGCCTGTGCCCAAGAGTCCAGCGGCCGCGGCCGCGCGCAGATATGGAGTCCAGCGCCACCCTCTTCTCAGGAAGGATCTGGATTTTTGCCGCAAACTCTGGGACACTCTGCGCGCGCCACGCAGGGCCCTGGTAAAGTTCCTGACGGGGAGTCCTCGAACACACATCATCTTCTTCAGAAAATTCTCCTTAATCTGTAAGAAACAGGACTACATATGGGAAAGGCGTCTCATGCTTGGCTAGCTGGAATTTGAGCACCGCAGGGCGAGCGCGCGAGCGACAGGAGGGCGGTGCATTGTTTCTTCTTTTCAGTCTTGCAGATGAGGTTTACTCACTTTTTCGTTCCTGATTCCCGTCTGGACTAGAACGAAAGAAGGGGGACGGAGAGCACCGGAGCGGCAGTGGAAGACTGGCGTCGCCGAGCCGCCCGATGGACTCGTCGCATAAGAGAGGCATGCTCGCTGAACGGGGTAGAGCGGCACTCTCATCCGGGATTTTCCACGGCCGATTCTTCGGAATGACTCCTTGGGGATTTCCCGAGTTTGTCCCGGCACGGCGAAGGTGGCCTATAATCGCCCTTGAGATTTCGCGAGAATCCCGCCATGGCCCCAGCACGGCGATGTGTGCTCCTGCGCAAGCGTTTTGAAGCATGCTAAGTGCCTGCCCAGGCGTGGGTACTCCCGCACGTTTCGGGTGACTGTATAGAGCACGGATGACACATCGGGGCGGTGTTCTGACGGGCCGCTGGTAGTTCGGCTGGCACTTCAAAGATGGCTGCGAGATAATGTCGCGGGAATCATGGATGCAGCGACTGAATGCGATCTGCGGGTTTTCGCAACGCCTTGCAACTGAGTGTCCCGTGGACACTCTGCGACTCGTCTTGTGTGTACTCGTCGGGCCGTAAGCACCCTGCAGCGTGGCACGTGCTGTTCGTGAGCGGCTGCGTGCTTCTTGACACGTTGGAATGTGCTCGGGAAAGTTTGCAACACACGCAGTTATCTCTGTCTGTGGCCCACTCAGGGTTAGGTGCCCTGGACATAACAGAGTGGGGTGCCTGTGGCACTTCTCGAACCTAGCCGGTAATGACCAAGGAGCAACCTAGGCATGCGATGCCCGGCAGTGACGAAGACGTGGCACGCGAGTGAATCCGCTCCGCACGTGACGAGAACGTAAGCTTTCTTCTGCAGGAAGGCCAGACACGAGAACACGGTCTCGGTCAAAGACGAGGAAGCCTGTGGGGTCAGAATAAATGGGAGAGCCGCACGGGTGCACTTGAGGAGGGCCGCGAGGACGCCGCTCACGAGCTAGATACTTTTTGAGACGGACTCTCACTTGCCAAGACCGATATCTGCATCTGGCCGTTGAAGAAACAGTTATCTCTCTAGGCAACGCTGGCCGCCCGCGTCCACCTTCACGGCCCGCAGCCGGTCGTCCTTTTGCGCTCGCTGAGACGTGGCTAAGTGTCATAGGGCACTCTATGAC
>NW_027154358.1:0-1536 GCF_002600585.1 Cystoisospora suis
GCGGTAGCCATGAATATACAACGTCCATTCTCTCGCAGCCAACGTGTCCTCTCACGCTCTCGAAGGGGTCCGCGCATGTCAAAATTAGTGATACTCGTAACTATTCTTCGTTAGGTACAAGCGCAGGCGTCGGTCTGCCACGGTACCGCTACTCTCCTGCCTAACTGTGACGTACAGCCCGCAGAGATTTCACCTACAGGCTGTTCCGCGAGGCCCCTCGACTCACTTAGCAACTTCTCGGCGAAAGGAGACGCTTCACACGTCGTCTGATGTCCCGTCAGTTCAGTTGGGAACGGTTTCACCTCCAGTTATAGGCACCGGTGACTCTAGAATACGCCACGGAACTCACAAACGAAAAACCATCCATACGGATCTGCCGCAACCCGCTCTGAGAAGAGTCACCACGCCTCCTCACACCGCCCAAATGAGAGAAAGACCCCGAAACCCTCGCCACAGCTCATCAGTCCACTTCTGCTAACATCCCCTAACTCGCAGAACCTCTCGGACTCATCAGCCGAAGGCCTGCGCGCACGGTCAATCCACTCAACGGCTGCCCGCAATCCTAATACTAGCACGCCGCCAAGTATTTCCCTTCAAAAGCCAACCCAAATTCATCGACCATAAGTTCCTGAAGTCGCCCAGATGCGACAACACCACTGACCGCCGGCAGGGACACTATCACAAAGTGTCGAGATTCCTCCGGAGTCACCCCGGACACGTCCCTGAACGCCGGGGTAGCGCGAATAACGTCCTCCCAAACACGTCCCAAAGCGTCTGCGGACTGCCTCGTTGGAAAATAACGGAAAATGGCGGTCAGGTTGCGAAAAACCAGTCATAACAATCCTCAGAATTCCGTCACTTGGTGCCGAAGAACCGTTTCAGCACCCTCCTGTCTCTTAGTCACAGCGACGGATGCAGAACCCACCGGCCAGCTACACGCTGCCCGCGGAAAACCAAAGGAAATCACCGTACCACATAAAGTGAAACCGTGAAACTCTCTTTTTTCTTTTTTTCGGACCATCCGCAAAGGTTCGGAAAAACTCTTCTCCCAGGAGACCACTGTCAGGACCGTACGGTTCGCATGCAGCCCGCTGCACGGGGCAGGTCACCGGCGGCAGTCTCCCGCCGCCGCTCCGATCTTTATATTTCGTCTTCCTTTTTTTTTCCTTCTCTAATAGTGTTCAAAATCAAAAAAAGGAAAAATCACATATATAGCTCTAGAAAAGAGCCCGGGGTAAAAAAAATCCCCCGGCCCTGCCAACCGCCGCCCGTCCCCCGGGGCCGCCGGCGTGCGGCCGGGCGGCTCGGCACTCCGTAGGTACACTCAATCCCCAGGCCGTACGCAACACATCAATAAGATAGCATAAGGCAAGCTCAACGTATACAGCACACTCATCACAAAATACCACGGTACGATAACACAGGGAAACCAAACTTGTGTATCCATTCTTCACACTCCTGGCCACCACCGCTAAACCACCGGGTACTACAAGGACAGTACTCGGAACTGCCAGGCTGTCATAGAGTGGCCTATGC
>NW_027154359.1:0-491 GCF_002600585.1 Cystoisospora suis
GTTCGCATGCAGCCCGCTGCACGGGGCTGGTCACCGGCGGCAGTCTCCAGCCGCCGCTCCGATCTTTTTATTTCGTCTTCCTTTTTCTTTCTTCTTTTTCTAATAGTGTTCAAAATCAAAAAAAAGGAAAAAATACATATATATCTCAAGAAAAGAGCCCGGGGAAAAAAGTTTCCCCCGGCCCTGCCAACCGCCGCGCGACCCCCGCGGCCGCCGGCGTGCGGCCGGGCAGCCCGGCACGCCGTAGGTACACTCAATCCTCAGGCCGTACGCAACACGCCAATAAGATAGCACAAGGCAATCTCAAGTTATACAACACACTCATCACCAAATACCACGGCACGATAGCACAGGGACACAAAGCTTATGTATCCATTCTTCACACTCCTGGCCACCACCGCTAAGCCACCGGGTACTACAAGGAAAGTACTTGGAACCGCGGGGCTGTCATGGGGTGGTCTATGCCGGCTGTCATAGAGTGCCCTATGACA
>NW_027154360.1:0-438 GCF_002600585.1 Cystoisospora suis
AGGAAGGACCACGGCAAGAAGCATTCACACAAGCCGCATAAATCGCCCCATAGGCAGGAAAGTTCGAGCCCAGAGTACAGATCACGGCAATTCAGGAGGCCGCCACCCAGACGGGACGATCGTAGGAGCGATCGTTATCCCCCAAAACGCGAAGGACTACCGCGTTTCGGTCTACCAGAGTATCAGGAGCGTCCACGCAACGTGACGCCACAGAAAAGAGAGAGACCTAGGTCCGGAAAGTACGAAGAACGAGGCGTTCGATCGAGCGACCCGGGCCGATACACATCGGATCGACCGGGCGAGCCGCCGTCAGGCCCGCATTGCTTCGGATGCGGCCAAAGAGGGCACATGGTGGCCAGCTGCCCGCTCAAGGGCACAAAAAACTAGGTTCTCGGCGTGGATGGGGGGGCCGCGTCGAGCCCAGGAGTAGACCTCCCC
>NW_027154361.1:0-258 GCF_002600585.1 Cystoisospora suis
GAGAGAGGAAAACGAGCTAGCTGCGAGAGAGAATGCTGAGACAACCGAGAGAGAAAGTGTTGGCCCAACTAAGAGAGGATGGGTCGAGCCATCAGAGAGAGAGAGAGTGAAGCTTGGTGTAAGAAGGAAAGCTAAGCTTTGCAGAAAAGAGAAGGCTAAGCATTGCATAAAGGAGAAAGCTAAGCTTTGCGTGAGAAGGAAAGGTAAGCTTTACGTGAGAAGGAGAGCTAAACTCTGCACGAGAAGGAGAGCTAAACT
>NW_027154362.1:0-4148 GCF_002600585.1 Cystoisospora suis
CCCTCCTGGGGCCCGGCGAGGGTTTGAAGAGGCGACGCACAGATGGGTCTTGTCCGGTTGAGTCCCCGTCCCGCTGTGTATCGTTACGCTATTGTACGCACGGTGAATGCGCTCCCGCAGTCTGGCGCAACGCAGACCCTTTCGGCAACACACCAAGTTGCCAAGTTGTTCAGAAGATTTGCGCGGGCTGGGAAACAACACAGAGGGGAACTTCCTGGCCGCTCGCTGTGCTGGAGACCGAGGAACAGCTTCGCAAGCGAAGGCCGTTGACCTCGCTAGAAGGGAGTCTTCCGAATTCCCGCTCCGCGGCGTGTAGTTCGCTACTAGTTCGACGAAGCAGGGTAACGGATGCCCTGTCTGCACGGGCTCCAGCCTCGCCAGCTTCGTGGCACCAGCTGCGCATGAGTCGCGCATTGGAGAGGTCGGTTCTCAGCCGATCGCGGCGGCCGAACAGACAGGCGCTGGAAGCGCTCTCTTGCTGCGTGTTTGGTGCGCTTGCTGCTCAAACACTCCGTGCGGGCTCAAAATTTCGCAGTGTATCCCCGTTCAATGGGAGATCTAAAGACCACACTGATCTGGCTGGCGCTTGCAGGGCTGTTCTTCGCCATGGACGCGATCCTCGCAGTACACGCCTCGCCGTCCAGGAATCGCCTCTATCGCGGGCGCATAGCCTCTTCCGTTCTTTTTTTTCCTCCGTGAGTGCACTGAAGGACGCAGAGGAGAGCGCGAGGGTAGATAGTCATCCGAGTGCTCCTGAGTGCGGTACAACTTCTTTTCAGTCGGGAAGCGGCGAAACGACTACTACGCATCGGGGCAACGTTCCGGGGGCTCGTTCTCGGCAGCCCAGAGAACGGATCCCGGTGCTGCCCGCTGCGTCCGCTAGCCAGGACTTCGATGGATTGTGTCTGAAGCCTGTGCTCAACGAAAGCTGCGTTTGGAGGAACCACACCGGGGCGACAGAAGTGCTTCAAGGTCTAGCCACGATCTCGAGGGACGCTTCCTCACTTCTATCAGGCAGTCACAGACTGCACAGGGTTCAGCAAGGGACGTCTCTGTTGTCGACTCCTAGGGAGCTGCAGGAGCCACCTGTGCCTGGTAGGCTTGATCGTAGTCCCCGAAATGAGGAAAGATCCACTTCTTTCGTCAACTACCCACGTTCACAATGGAAAAGACAGGAGCCAGAGACAGTGCAGGAGGGGGACCCGTCGAGCACTACGGGATACTATGAGAAATACCGGCGGGAAGACCACTGCCTGGAGGTCAGACCTCATGTGCGCATCAAAGATCAGACGGAAAAGGGTAACTTCGTCTTAGCTCGTTCACAGCATGGTGCAAACGCCTCCCGACAACGGCCCTCTGACTCGGCGTTGCCTTGGCGTCCTGAGTTGTGGCTGGATTGTAACAGCGATGTGGGAAGCCGTCCGCACGTGTGCACTGAGGACTTCAGTTTGTCGAAGAAAGGAGTGTTGCTGCGGACGGCACGGGATTCACCGTACGACTTCCGTGAGAGAGCCCAAGACCAGGACGGCTTAGGCGAGGGACCGCCGTTAGCCTCCGTCCGCCAGCGTCCAAGTCTAGTGACGCTCCGACAGGCTTCAGGGGCTTCAGATCCTGCTGCTTTTTTTCCAGAAGGGCGGAGTGAGAGCTCCGGTGACGGAGCCACAGTGAAGCACGCGTTTCCAATTGGCTGGGAAGACCGCAGTACGCAGGGCGTAGAAAACTCAGGAACGAGGGAGACGAGTAAGGGTGTGCTTCGCCATTTGCTGGAGCAGGCTGTGAGCCTTCTTGAGACATTTGAAGCAAGCAGGATTGACGACACAGAAAAGCCGATGCGTGGCATCGAAGCTATCCAGGCAGAAATTTTCCGGGTTCATGAGCAGATGGCAGGCCACTTGGCAAGTGCGAGTTCTGCAGAAGTAAGGGAAACCCTGACAATGGACTCTTGACAGGGTTCGCGCAAAAAGTGTAAAGAGGAAGCTGCACGTAGCTCTTCAGGCGAAGGTACTTGCTGATGGACGCTCTCCTCTCGCCAGAACTGGGCTCAGCTAGCAAATGTTTAGGCAAGCACACAAGTCCACTCAGGCTAGCGCGGCGACTGTGCGTTTCCAGTGGTTTCTACCTGATGCGCGTACCCAGACACGAGCGCAGACCTGCCGGTTCCTGGTTCCCATGACTATATGGTGGCGTCATCTGAGTGCATGTATTCCTTCGTGCATGCTTTCAGTTGGCCGATATTCGAGGTCATGTTGAGGCGCTTCTCTTGCGACAGAAGCTTCTAGAACACCGATTGCTTCTTTTGCGACTTGTCGAGGAGCTTTACACAAGGGTAAGGGCTTCGGGTTCGTCTCGACTTGACGTGCTAGCCTAACGTTTCGCCTGGAGCCGTTGACCCGGTGTTTTTTTTTCGCGAGAGCAGGCGAGCTGCTTGACATTTCACTGGAACCTGTGGAATTTCAAGAATACCGCGGCGGGCAGGAACTATGTCAGAGCTTGTGCCGTTTAAGGGTTTCCCGGACCATGAAAGCGTCCATGTACTCGAACAGTTCACTTAAATTGCAATGTTGCTCTCGGGGCTGCCGCGCTCCAGTGAGCTGAGTGTCCGGAGTGCTGAAGCACTACAGTGCTCTAGTCTTTGCTCAGTGAACCTCGGTTGCTCTTGTTGGATCCGCGACACGGGACGAGTACAGTATCAGTTGCAGAGTCTCACAATTCTCTCGTGCCTTTCTTCCCATGTTGAGTGGCGTGATCAGGACATGATCCCCAGCGTCCGGACTAGCATGCTGGTTCGCTACTTCCGAGACCTCTGTGATACAAATCAGGCCAGCGTGCCGGTGCCCCCGGCGCTGGTTAAGCGGGTCTACTCCTCGATCCTGGTAATACCCATCTGCGGCTCAGCACAGCGGTGGGGCGCCAGACAAGGGGAAGGGCTATTCTTGGTTGGAAGACTCTTGTTTTTGGAGGCGTTGCAGCGGCCGCGGCCGTCGTGTTATGCGTCCGATATTCTGTCGCTGCGAAATTACCTCACAGTTGCAGCTCGGCGATGAAGGGGGCTTGACATCGGCGAAGGGACGCTAACATATGCTGGTCTTTCGTGTCGAGCACCTCGGTTGTTCAGTCCGGGCATTGCGAACTGAAGTACATAGATCTCACACCGAAGAAGTGAATATGAGTAGTTTACTTACCCTCGGAGTTCCTGTCCCTGGCATCCTGCAGACGAGCACTGGGCTGTGCAAGGTAGATCGTTCACACCCGCACTAGATCCTACAAGTTGGTAGACACCAGGCCCTGAGTCGCCCCTCTGGCTCCGATCAGGAACGTTTCTCCGTCTGTCCGCAGTGGGTGCGGATCGTCTAATACTCGAAAGGGATGTGGCTTTGGTCTGCCTTGTCTTGCTCGCATGACGTGGAAGGGTCTTGATCTTCTATCGGTGGCAGGGCAGGTCATCGCGGTGGCTGCATCCCCGGTTTGCGAGACACCCAGAGGCTGCTCGCCGGGTGCACTCCTGCATTTTCTTCCCGCTGCGAAGAGGCGGGGGCGGTGGTGAACTCTTGTCACACTGTCGAGTCTGCTGCGGTTTCTGGGTCTTGCTTTCACAGGAAAGGAAGGAGGAGCTGCTGGGAAACCAAGGTTTAGCAAACTCTCTTGTTCTGTTCCTTTACAACTGTTCGCTCCTGCGGCTACCAACCGGGGACCTGTTCTCCATCTGGGCGAAAGGGCTCCTGAAGCACAGCGCGACGGCCGCGACAAGCAATCGACTGCGCGTCTCGCCGCCGCTTGTGGTCTTCCTGTCCAGGATTCTTGTGGCTGAGCGCTGCGGAGTTCCTCGTGAGACAGAATCACAGATCAAGCGCACCGTAGTCGCAAATGCACTACCCTTCATTCTTCCACTTCACCCTTACGCGCAGTGCCGCAGAGCAGAGTTGCTGCCACTTCTTTTTTTTTTACACTGGAGAGCAGCGCTTTCGTTAGTCTCTTGTGCCGCGTATGTTCTACGACGCTTAGCGCTGATGACATAGGGTGTTTTTAGCATTGATGCCGCCGCAGATGCATCCTTCGCCCACGTGGGGGCCGTCGTTCGCACATCCGGAAAGGGAGCTGGCAATCACCTCTAACGGCTTGCGCGTAAGACCTGACACAACACATGGCAT